>NC_091211.1:17529055-17829055 GCF_040958095.1 Procambarus clarkii
TGTCTGTGTCGTGCTTGCCCAGTTGTTCAATCTCTGTGCACTAGACATGATCATTTCATTCCCTTTTATATACTGCACATGCACAACCTGTTCTATAACTGCACAGAGCCATCAGTAAAGGCATAGAATTCAGTTGGTTTGAGATTTTGAAGATGACTGTCAATAGCTTCTAATGTTATACATATCATAGTTTCAGTGTTATACATTTGTTTTACACTGATGGGTGTATAATGTATTGAGACCTGCATATCCTTCCAAAAGGGGGGGGGGGGACTTATATCTGGTTGATACCTGGTTGATGGGGTTCTGGGAGTTGTTCTCCCCAAGCCCGGCCCGAGGCCTGACTTGACTTGTGAGAGTTTGGTCCACCAGGCCCACCACTGCCAACCTGACCACCACCACTTACCTGACTCACATCACCGTCCACCAACGTCCTCACTTACCTGCAGAAAGAGAATGACAATCAGAAACATAAAACATACAGACACGTAAATTAAGGCATCACGACAAAACAATTAATTAAAAATTTAAGCATGTTGTCAAGACGGGCACACCTTACCCAGGTGTTACGCCCCGCGGGCAGGACTGGGGCCCGCTGACGCCCCGCGGGCAGGACTGGGGCCCGCTGACGCCCCGCGGGCAGGACTGGTGCCCGCTGACGCCCCGCGGGCAGGACTGGTGCCCGCTGACGCCCCGCGGGCAGGACTGGTGCCCGCTGACGCCCCGCGGGCAGGACTGGTGCCCGCTGACGCCCCGCGGGCAGGACTGGGGCCCGCTGATATATTCCCATGCAGTGGATGGGAATATGATTCCCATCTACTGTCAGCTACTCTTGACTGGTAAAGTATATATTATCCTGTACCTGGATTGTATCTGAAAGGGGTTCTGGGAGTTCTTTTATACCCCAAGCCAGCCCCGAGGCTTAGGCTTGACATTGGCGTGAGACCTTGGTCCAACAGGCTGTTGCTTTGAACGTCCCACAGGTCAACATATCCACCACAGCCCGGTTGGTCCGGCATTTCTTGAAGAAAACTATCTAGTTCTATCTTGAAGATGTCCACAGTTGCATATTTGGAAGGTTGGATATATAAATCGGTTATGTTTCATACCTCCGGCCTGATTTTGCCTCGGAACATTCATCTTGCATCTAATTATCCGGACAATTTAAACATTCGATGGCATGAGGTTTGTGTTCCATGAAGCAAAACTTCGCTGGCGAAAATGGCCGCCAGGGCGCGGTGGGCTTCTGGCAAGACGGAATATTCTAATAAGGGAAACTTTTACATTTTTTAATCAGAATGACTGAGTGAAATGGTGAGAAAATGTGTTATTACAAAGAGCTACATTACATTCTTACGTGTGGAAAAATGGCGTTCAACACACTACCAAGTGAATATGCACTCTTTTGTTTTCAGGAAATTATATCTAATTTACTCTCAAATAACGTTATATATTATACTTCATTTATTATTATTTTAGCATTTAGAAAAAATGGACAATCTACAATCTGGACAGAGATTTGCTCCGCCTTCCCGGCCATGATAAGATCCATAAGAGGATAAACGAGAGAGCAGATCAAAAGCTCGCCATAGCGTAGTGCCTAAACACTCCCGCGACAAACTTTTGCCAACATAAGTAGTAGGACAACTGATTAGAAAGCAGTGCGCCTGACGATGTTGTTGTTATAGATTCAGCTACTCAGAACAAGTTGCAAGTAGCACGGGCTATGGTGAGCCCGTAGCGCCTGACGAGCGGTCGACCTACGCTCGGAGATCAAATATCACTAACCGGATGACTGGCGGGAATTTTTGGCGGGAAGAGCTTAGCCAATCAGAATCAGAGATGAAAATAGTTGCCGAGTCTCGTCAGCCGATTATGAATATTTATATTTTGTCACGTAATATATTTGCATTTTATATATTTAGATTTAAAGATTAATGAGCGTAATAAGTTAATATAATCAAGTCACTGTGGTAATTTATTTTTGGTCTATTTAATTATTTATATTTGTTTGGTGCAGTTACCCTTCATCAGCCTTAATGAATCAAACGCGAAATTCCCACACAAAATATTTTGAGTTTGAAACCTCATGTCCACTCTTTTTCACTATAGGGCGAGACAGAGACTATACTACAAGAGTAAATATATGTTTTTTCCTGCCTGTCCAAAGATGAAGGTCAGACTAAAATTGTTCTTATATTAATATACATTATTCACTGATGTCGGGAATATTTAGCTGAAATTTTCAGCTATTTATACTAGGGCCGTATACCCCAGGGCAGGATTTTCATAGGGTGTACCCCTCTGTACTCACGTTGTTGTGCTTGCGGGGGTTGAGCTCTGGCTCTTTGGGCCCGCCTCTCAACTGATTTCCCCCCCCCCCCACACACACCTAGAAAGCAGCCTGCAGCAGCTGTCTAACTCCCAGGTACCTATTTACTGTTAGGTGAACAAAGGCATCAGAGTGAAAGAAACTGCCCATTTGTTTCCGCACCCCAAGAACAGAACTGCACACACATATTATATATATATATATATATATATATATATATATATATATATATATATATATATATATATATATGCAGCCCGTGTCGCGTCAGACTAGAAATAAAAATGAATTTTGGAGAAGTGATTTTTGATTTACCTCCAACAGTGAAGCATAATGTACGAAAGATTGAGAAAATTCGTGTTAGAATTATTAATCTTACTTTTTCGGTCATATTTAATAAAATATGTCTACAGGAAAGACTGCTACCAAAATATACTAATATATATATATATATATATATATATATATATATATAATATATATATATATATATATATATATATATATATATATATATATATATATATATATATTCGTACTTCCTTCAGCGTGCTTAGGATGCATCGTAGTTATCTTGGCATAAAAATTGGCTGGCGGTGTGGAACAGATTGGTACTATCTCTATCTGAGTGAGAGAAGAGCATCTCCCTCAGACGTCCTAGGAGCCTCAAATACTGCCACTCATAAGGAGGTCGTTGTTGTGTGCAGCTCGCGATAATGCTTCCCTTCTCACTGTGGTGCCTGTTGAGTTGAGGCACCACCACCACCAGTTGAGGCACCACCAGTTGAGGCACCACCACCACCAGTTGAGGCACCACCAGTTGAGGCACCACCACCACCAGTTGAGGCACCACCAGTTGAGGCACCACCAGTTGAGGCACCACCAGTTGAGGCACCACCAGTTGAGGCACCACCAGTTGAGGCACTACCAGTTGAGGCACCACCAGTTGAGGCACCACCAGTTGAGGCACCACCAGTTGAGGCACCACCAGTTGAGGCACCACCAGTTGAGGCACCACCAGTTGAGGCACCACCAGTTGAGGCACCACCAGTTGAGGCACCACCAGTTGAGGCACCACCAGTTGAGGCACCACCAGTTGAGGCACCACCAGTTGAGGCACCACCAGTTGAGGCACTACCAGTTGAGGCACCACCAGTTGAGGCACCACCAGTTGAGGCACCACCAGTTGAGGCACTACCAGTTGAGGCACCACCAGTTGAGGCACCACCAGTTGAGGCACCACCAGTTAAGGCACCACCAGTTGAGGCACCACCAGTTAAGGCACCACCAGTTAAGGCACCACCAGTTAAGGCACCACCAGTTAAGGCACCACCAGTTGAGGCACCACCAGTTAAGGCACCACCAGTTAAGGCACCACCAGTTGAGGCACCACCAGTTAAGGTACCACCAGTTAAGGCACCACCAGTTAAGGCACCACCAGTTAAGGCACCACCAGTTGAGGCACCACCAGTTAAGGCACCACCAGTTAAGGCACCACCAGTTAAGGCACCACCAGTTGAGGCACCACCAGTTGAGGCACCACCAGTTAAGGCACCACCAGTTGAGGCACCACCAGTTAAGGCACCACCAGTTAAGGCACCACCAGTTAAGGCACCACCAGTTGAGGCACCACCAGTTGAGGCACCACCAGTTGAGGCACCACCAGTAGAGGCAACAATAGTGAGACACACAACAATAACTCGAGCGCTTTAAGTACAACTATAATCCCAGCGATTCAAAGGCCAGAATTAATGCAATAAACTGTTGCTAGCATGTGTCTAGACACCAGGAAATATTTAGTAGCAATATGAACTAAAGTTAAAAGTGCACTAAAAAAAATTAGACGCACACCCACGTAACAAGACCAGAGTACGAGTCTCATCCTTCAAAGTCTAAATAACTGGCTGAGCTCATAGGGGTAAAGACTGACACAGTCCTGGGTAAAGACTGACACAGTCCTGGGTAAAGACCGACACAGTCATGGGTAAAGACTGACACAGTCCTGGGTAAAGACTGACACAGTCCTGGGTAAAGACTGACACAGTCCTGGGTAAAGACAGACACAGTCCTGGGTAAAGACTGACACAGTCCTGGGTAAAGACTGACACAGTCCTGGGTAAAGACTGACACAGTCCTGGGTAAAGACTGACACAGTCCTGGGTAAAGACTGACACAGTCCTGGGTAAAGACTGACACAGTCCTGGGTAAAGACTGACACAGTCCTGGGTAAAGACTGACACAGTCCTGGGTAAAGACTGACACAGTCCTGGGTAAAGACTGACACAGTCCTGGGTAAAGACTGACACAGTCCTGGGTAAAGACTGACACAGTCCTGGGTAAGGACGTGATGGAGAGGGCGAGGCTACAAGTGGCGGGTGACGCAACACACAACAGGTTGGCTGTTCAGAATAACGGCGCAATAACCGCCAGAATTCCAGAGAATTTAAAGGCTTAATGAAGGGCAAAATTGGACATTTCTGAGAAAAGTGTTTCTGATGATTTGTGTTGGTAATACTCTGGGCGATATTACCTGCACTTTAGAACCTTGGCTCTAACGCTAGAGGCCTGCACCACATGCACGGGGGGGGGGGGATAAGGGGCCAGGAAGGGGGAAAAGGGGCCAGGAAGGGATAAGGGGGGGAGAGGGCCAGGCAGGGATAAGGGGGAGGGGGAAGGGCTAGGCAGGGATAAGGGGGAGGGGGGAAGGGCTAGGCAGGGATAAGGGGGAGGGGGGAAGGGCTAGGCAGGGATAAGGGGGAGGGGGGAAGGGCCAGGCAGGGATAAGGGGGAGGGGGGAAGGGCCAGGCAGGGATAAGGGGGAGGGGGGAAGGGCCAGGCAGGGATAAGGGGGGGGAGGGAGGGCCAGGCAGGTCAGCGTTGAAAGAGGAGGTAGGAGACAGGAGCAGGCCCAAGCAGGGAAGGGTACGGCAGGGCAGGACAGAGCACAACAGGGCACGGGCAGGGCAGGGCAGGGCAGGGGCAAGGGCAGGGCAGGGGCAAGGGCAGGGCAGGGGCAAGGGCAGGGCAAGGGCAGGGCCAAGGGCAGGGCCAAGGGCAGGGCCAAGGGCAGGGCCAAGGGCAGGGCCAAGAGCAGGGCCAAGGGCAGGGCCAAGGGCAGGGCAGGGCAGGGCCAAGGGCAGGGGCAAGGGCAGGGGCAAGGGCAGGGGCAAGGGCAGGGCAGGGCAGGGCAGATCTTAGAAGAGACAGAACGCGGGCACAAACCCTTCATTGCTTTTAAACACAATTGAGCGTTATAGGTCTTATAGTTGTTAGGAACATAATAATTAACTATCTGTCCTTTACAAGTACAATCTACTCTCCCTATCATCCACACGACCAAAACAAATGACAAATGCACAACGAGACCCTCATACACCGTAATATACAACGAGACCCTCATACACCGTAATATACAACGAGACCCTCATACACCGTAATACACAACGAGACCCTCATACACCGTAATGCACGAGACCCTCATACACCGTAATACACAACGAGACCCCTCATACACCGTAATATACAACGAGACCCTCATACACCGTAATGCACAACGAGACCCTCATACACCGTAATGCACAACGAGACCCTCATACACCGTAATACACAACGAGACCCCTCATACACCGTAATATACACACACACGAGACAACAGTACACGAAGCATCGCTAGTGTCAGTTGGCAGCCCCGGCGTGTGATCGTGGCCAGTGATTGGCCAGCAGAGGAAAGACCTCATTAAGACGCGTTAGTCCAATGAGGCACTCCGCCTGCCACCCACTCTCCCACACCCTCTCTCATCCACCCACTGTCCCACACCCTCTCTCATCCACCCACTGTCCTACACCCTCTCTCATCCACCCACTGTCCTACACCCTCTCTCATCCACCCACTGTCCTACACCCTCTCTCATCCACCCACTGTCCTACACCCTCTCTCATCCACCCACTGTCCTACACCCTCTCTCATCCACTCATCGTCCTACACCCTCTCATCCACGCTCCAGTGCCTCTCTCACTCCAATTCCTTATCCTAAGTCTCGCATTTTCTCATGATTTCCCTCCTCATTACTTCTCAATATATATTTTCCGGTTCCTGATGCCTTTTTGTTTTTGTCTGTGTCACCCTGGTGGCTCCCCTCTTGTCTGTGTCACCCTGGTGGCTCCCCTCTTGTCTGTGTCACCCTGGTGGCTCCCCTCTTGTCTGTGTCACCCTGGTGGCTCCCCTCTTGTCTGTGTCACCCTGGTGGCTCCCCTCTTGTCTGTGTCACCCTGGTGGCTCCCCTCTTGTCTGTGTCACCCTGGTGGCTCCCCTCTTGTCTGTGTCACCCTGGTGGCTCCCCTCTTGTCTGTGTCACCCTGGTGGCTCCCCTCTTGTCTGTGTCACCCTGGTGGCTCCCCTCTTGTCTGTGTCACCCTGGTGGCTCCCCTCTTGTGTTCCAGGCACTTGCATCTGGCCTTGGAGTGTGGGTGAGAGAGATGGGGTTGGCCTCGCCTAACCTTCTCGCCACGCGGCCAGGCTCCATGCTGGGGGGCATCACGACCCCTCACTGCCCTCCCAACAGGGGAGGGCAGTGAGGGGTCGTGATGCCTTTTGTGATGAGGGGTCGCCCTCACCTACAGGGCGCGATGTTCTACCGCGCCCTCTGGTCTTGTAAGGTGTTCAATGGTGTCATGTTGCGTGTTCTACTGCGCCCTCTGGTCTTGTAAGGTATCTGCGTGCAAATCTGCGACCAGTTCCCCATATTTTAACAAATTATATCTCTTGCCTCTACGTCCCAGGAAATAGAATGAGAACTTCTAAACGTTTCTAATTGTTTTGGGGCTTTAATAAGTTGGCTGGAGCAGTGGAGGGGCTCCATTGTTCTTAGTGGAGTTATTCTAGTAAGAACAATGGACTTCAAACTCAGGTGGCGAGGGAGGCGCCCCAGACGCTGAGGTGCAGCCATCTCACACACTGTATATATATATATATATATAATATATATATATATATATATATATATATATATATATATATATATATATATATATATATATATATATATATATATATATATATATATATATATATATGTAACTTCCAGATGTTAAGTCTACAGGTACAGCCCCGCTCCTGTGCCAGGTAAGTCCACTACGGGCTCACCATAGTCCGTGCTACTTGTCACAGCCCCGCTCCTGTGCCAGGTAAGTTCACTACGGGCTCACCATAGCCCGTGCTACTTGTCACAGCCCCGCTCCTGTGCCAGGTAAGTCCACTACGGGCTCACCATAGCCCGTGCTGCTTGTTACAGCCCCGCTCCTGTGCCAGGTAAGTCCACTACGGGCTCACCATAGCCCGTGCTACTTGTCACAGCCCCGCTCCTGTGCCAGGTAAGTCCACTACGGGCTCACCATAGCCCGTGCTGCTTGCAACTGTTTGTTCACAGTAGCTGAATCTAAAAACAACAACAAACAACATGTTAAGTCTTCCACTTAACTACTTAACTACTTCCACTTCCGTGGTCAAATTACCTGTGGTTCAGATGCGGCTCTTGGTGATTAGTAACGACCCACTTCGCTCCTGGTTGATACCTGGTTGATACCTGGTTGACACCTGGTTGACACCTGGTTGATACCTGGTTGATACCTGGTTGATACCTGGTTGATGGGGTTCTGGGAGTTCTTCTACTCCCCAAGCCCGGCCCGAGGCCAGGCTTGACTTGTGAGAGTTTGGTCCACCAGGCTGTTGCTTGGAGCGGCCCGCAGGCCCACATACCCACCACAGCCCGGCTGATCCGGAACTTCTCTTAGAAAACCGTCCAGTTTCCTCTTGAAGATGTCCACGGTTGTTCCGGCAATATTTCTTATGCTTGCTGGGAGGACGTTGAACAACCGCGGACCTCTGATGTTTATACAGTGTTCTCTGATTGTGTCTATGCATTTCAGGTTCAAATACAATAGTGACGCGAGACTACAATATGAAATAATGCCTAAAATGCTGTTATATAACCTCCTCATCCCTGCCACCACAACGTGTTATCTTGAGATCTTGAGGTTATCTTGAAATGATTTCGGGGCTTTTAGTGTCCCCGCGGCCCGGTCCTCGACCAGGCCTCCACCCCCAGGAAGCAGCCCGTAATAGCTGACTAACACCCAGGTACCTATTTTACTGCTAGGTAACAGGGGGCATAGGGTGAAAGAAACTCTGCCCATTGTTTCTCGCCGGCGCCTGGGATCGAACCCATACCACAGGATCACAAGCCCCGCGTGCTGTCCGCTCGGCCGACCGGCTCCCTTGCCGTGACAATATCGAAGATTGATGCGGGGACTTGAACCCTTGAACTCTATGTGTAACATGTCTCTAACCCTGTCCATGGAGGACAGAAGAAAATGTATATATGCTGGTTAGCATTGTAAATGTGTGGCCACGTCTGTGGTAGAAAATAATAAAAAAAAAAAAAACTAAGACGCAGGCAGGGTTCTTCCTCTCGTCCCCCCAGACACTGGGCAGTAACCAGGCGAGTCCAGGCGAGACACAACTGGTAATCACACCACAGGAAGACACGTGGCCACGCATGACCTGTGGTGGGGGGGGGGGGGTGTACGCTCCTGTCTGCGCGTGCGCACCTTAACAGCGTGATGTGGCGCATCTTATTCTACACGTGAGCAATGTGGCCTCCTGTCTTGATCACGTCAGGTACAGAACCCGTCTTGATCACGTCAGGCAAGTGAACCCGTCTTGATCACGTCAGGTACAGGACCTGTCTTGATCACGTCAGGTACAGGACCCGTCTTGATCACGTCAGGTACAGGACCCGTCTTGATCACGTCAGGTACAGGACCCGTCTTGATCACGTCAGGTACAGGACCTGTCTTGATCACGTCAGGTACAGGACCTGTCTTGATCACGTCAGGTACAGGACCCGTCTTGATCACGTCAGGTACAGGACCCGTCTTGATCACGTCAGGTACAGGACCTGTCTTGATCACGTCAGGTACAGGACCTGTCTTGATCACGTCAGGTACAGGACCTGTCTTGATCACGTCAGGTACAGGACCCGTCTTGATCACGTCAGGCAACAGAACCCGTCTTGATCACGTCAGGCAACAGAACCCGTCTTGATCACGTCAGGCAACAGAACCTGTCTTGATCACGTCAGGCAACAGAACCTGTCTTGATCACGTCAAGCAACAGAACCTGTCCACGTCACATCAGGCAACAGAACCTGTCTTCATCATGTCAGGCAACAGAACCTGTCCACATCACATCAGGCAACAGAACCTGTCTTGATCACATCAGGCAACAGAACCCGTCTTGATCACGTCAGGCAACAGAACCCGTCTTGATCACGTCAGGCAACAGAACCTGTCTTCATCACGTCAGGCAACAGAACCCGTCTTGATCACGTCAGGCAACAGAACCTGTCCACATCACATCAAAAACAGGACCTATAAATCCTCGGAGGGAGGTGTCCAATCCTCCAACAACCGTTTCCGGTGCAATACTGCCCCGTTGCGTCGGTTGCAACACACACAACCTTCCCTAGACACACATCAACCGAGGAGAACACCCAGGCTGGAGACAGTATACTCCTATATCAAGAAGAATAAAGAGAACTATGGTAATATAGCAGGCGATGAGTCACAATAACGTGGCTGAAGTATGTTGACCAGACCACACACTAGAAATTGAAGGGACGACGACGTTTCGGTCCGTCCTGGACCATTCTCAAGTCGATTGACCGACTTGAGAATGGTCCAGGACGGACCGAAACGTCGTCGTCCCTTCAATTTCTAGTGTGTGGTCTGGTCAACATGGTAATATAGGTTCACCAGTGGGTGAGTGTGCGTGGCCGCCCCCACAGGGGATAAACAGGGGGGTGCTCCGGGGTGGAATAGGGGCCCCCAGTTTAGTCCAACCCGTGCCACAATCCACAAGGGCCGTGATGAGGGTTCGAACCTACGTCCCAGAGGATCCCAGATTGTTCATTTGATGCATCACGGTATTGTGTACAAATATGAACTCGGGGCCGTGTTTGTGACACGTTTAAGTAACGACTATTCGCTCCGTCAACATGTACCAAATGTGGCGCACGAATTTTGAAGGTTTTAACTACACCAGCCGGCCCCCGGGTGTGTGTACAGCCGGCCCCCGGGTGTGTGTACAGCCGGCCCCCGGGTGTGTGTACAGCCGGCCCCCGGGTGTGTGCACAGCCGGCCCCCGGGTGTGTGCACAGCCGGCCCCCGGGTGTGTGCACAGCCGGCCCCCGGGTGTGTGCACAGCCGGCCCCCGGGTGTGTGCACAGCCGGCCCCCGGGTGTGTGCACAGCCGGCCCCCGGGTGTGTGCACAGCCGGCCCCCGGGTGTGTGCACAGCCGGCCTCCGGGTGTGTGCACAGCCGGCCCCCGGGTGTGTGCACAGCCGGCCCCCGGGTGTGTGCACAGCCGGCCCCCGGGTGTGTGCACAGCCGGCCCCCGGGTGTGTGCACAGCCGGCCCCCGGGTGTGTGCACAGCCGGCCCCCGGGTGTGTGCACAGCCGGCCCCCGGGTGTGTGCACAGCCGGCCCCCGGGTGTGTGCACAGCCGGCCCCCGGGTGTGTGCACAGCCGGCCCCCGGGTGTGTGCACAGCCGGCCCCCGGGTGTGTGCACAGCCGGCCCCCGGGTGTGTGCACAGCCGGCCCCCGGGTGTGTGCACAGCCGGCCCCCGGGTGTGTGCACAGCCGGCCCCCGGGTGTGTGCACAGCCGGCCCCCGGGTGTGTGCACAGCCGGCCCCAGGGTGTGTGCACAGCCGGCCCCCGGGTGTGTGTACAGCCGGCCCCCGGGTGTGTGTACAGCCGGCCCCCGGGTGTGTGTACAGCCGGCCTCCAGGTGTGTGTACAGCCGGCCCCCGGGTGTGTGTTCAGCCGGCCCCCGGGTGTGTGTACAGCCGGCCCCCGGGGGTGTACAGCCGGCCCCAGGCAACAGAACCTGTCTTGATCACAGGTTCTGTACCCGGGCCGGTACAGCCGGCCCGGGGGTGTACAGCCGGCCCGGGGGTGTACAGCCGGCCCCCGGGGGTGTACAGCCGGCCCCAGGCAACAGAACCTGTCTTGATCACAGGTTCTGTACCCGGGCCGGTACAGCCGGCCCGGGGGTGTACAGCCGGCCCGGGGGTGTACAGCCGGCCCGGGGGCGTACAGCCGGCCCGGGGGTGTACAGCCGGCCCGGGGGCGTACAGCCGGCCCCCGGGTGTGTGTACAGCCGGCCCCGGGTGTGTACAGCCGGCCCCGGGTGTGTACAGCCGGCCCCCGGGTGTGTGTACAGCCGGCCCCGGGTGTGTACAGCCGGCCCCGGGGGGTGTACAGCCGGCCCCAGGTGTGGCAGGCGCCGGCTGAAGCCGGGTGTAGCGGCGTGGCAAGAAGGTGGCCCTGAATTATGTATCAAAAGCCGCCTTAATTAACCGGCAACTAAGTAATCAAAACAGCCAGCCCTTTAATATCTCAAGTCGGAGGGCTGAGTCAGCTCTCAATTGAGCGGAAGCTGAACGAGGGGGGGGTAGGGGGGATGGACAGGTGGGGTAGGGGGGATGGACAGGGGGTGTAGGGGGGGATGGACAGGGGGGTGTAGGGGGGGATGGACAGGGGGGTGTAGGGGGGATGGACAGGGGGGGCAGGGGGAGATGGACAGGGGGGGCAGGGGGAGATGGACAGGGGGAGATGGACAGGGGGGGGGGGCAGGGGGAGATGGACAGGGGGGGGCAGGGAGGATAGACAGGAGGGGGAGAGGAAAAGATGAAGATCGAGGGGGGAGGAGCCGGGTAACCTTGTGGTTTTCTTGCGTTGATTCTAGGAATCAACGTCTCCACGGCCCGGTCTCTGACTAAGCCTCCTAGTTGATGGCCTGGTCAACCAGGCTGTTATAGACACAGCTGTTCACAGCCAGACGTATGAACTGCACCCCGACTGATCAAGGAATCCGTTGGAGGTGTTCATCAAGTTCTCCTTTGAACGTCATTTAGAGATGAAGCCTAAACGCTGGTGTTATCCGATAGACTTAAAACAGCAGTTATCGCGCCACTCCACAAAAGAGGTAATAAAGCAGATGCAACACAATACAGACCGGTTGCACTAGCATCATGCATTATACAAATCTTCGAAAGCGTGTTAAGAAACTGACAAAAACTTCGGGCGAGAAACTTCGGGCGGGAAACTTCGGGCGGGAAACTTCGGGCGGGAAACGTCGGGCGGGAAACGTCGGGCGGGAAACGTCGGGCGGGAAACGTCGGGCGGGAAACGTCGGGCGGGAAACGTCGGGCGGGAAACGTCGGGCGGGAAACGTCGGGCGGGAAACGTCGGGCGGGAAACGTCGGGCGGGAAACGTCGGGCGGGAAACGTCGGGCGGGAAACGTCGGGCGGGAAACGTCGGGCGGGAAACGTCGGGCGGGAAACGTCGGGCTTCGGAAGCAGGAAGGGAATTGCTGGTAAAGTAGGAAGATATAGACCTTAAACTTCCTAACCCACAGAACCCAAAGTAAATAGTTAACAGCAAACGCATAAAATGGCGGATGATCGAGCGTGTGACCATGTCCCCGAGGACACTGTGGTGATGTTATTGGGTAAGCCAAAGATGTTATTGTGATGACATGTTGATGGGTAGTGATGAGCTCACTTGGACACTGATGCTCCCAGTGATGTCACAACACCACACACACACACACACACAGTGGGGGAGGGAGGACGGAGGGAGAAGGAGGGAGAAGGAGGGAGAAGGAGGGAGAAAGGGGGAGGGAGGGAAGGCAATACACATCCGTCTTCCCCAACTAGAACAAAATAATACATTTATGTTGGGGGAACCATAACTCCACCGCACCACACCGCACATGTGGAGAGGGGGAGAGGGATGGAGATTGATGGGTGGAGGACAAGGAAGCAAGAGGGAGCGATGGAGAACAAGGGAGGGATGGTGGAGGACAAGACCACATAGGAAATCGAGCAGTACGAAGCATAAACGCCTGGGGGCCGGGCCTGAGGCCGGGCTTGGGGAGTAGAAGACCTCCCAGAACCCCATCCAGCAGGTATATGTGGGCCTGCGGGCCGCTCCAAGCAACAGCCTGGTGAACCAAACTCTCACAAGTCAAGCCTGGCCTCGGGCCGGGCTTGGGGAGTAGAAGCCCTCCCAGAACCCCATCCAGCAGGTATGAAGCAGGTAAGGGAAGCCAAACTGGGCCACGCCGGAGGACTGGGAGTGAACTCATACATATCAATGTTCCCACAAGCAAAACTAATGATGACTGTAAAAGCAGGATATTGGCCAGACAACTGACAGCCACCACCCTTAATTGTAAGCTAATGAAGATGGAGAAGAGGGAGATAGGACACCAAAAGCAATCTATGCTACGGGAACCACAGAGGAAAAACATATACATACATATATATATATATATATATTTTATTAAATATGACCGAAAAAGTAAGATTAATAATTCTATCACGAATTTTCTCAATCTTTCGTACATTATGCTTCACTGTTGGAGGTAAATCAAAAATCACTTCTCCAAAATTCATTTTTATTTCTAGTCTGACGCGACACGGGCGCGTTTCGTAAAACTTATTACATTTTCAAAGACTTCACAAATACACAACTGATTAGAACTTGCGTTTCCCTGATTTTATATCTACATTTGAGTGAGGTGGGAAGGGTGATGTGGCATTACATTTGAGTAAGGTGGGAAGGATGATGTGGCATTAGAGGATATTAATAGGGTATTAAAAGTATCAACACAAGACAGAACACGAAACAATGGATATTGAATAGAAGTGTTTGTAGAAAGCCTATTGGTCCATATTTCTTGATGCTTCTATATTGGAGCGGAGTCTTGAGGTGGGTAGAATATAGTTGTGCAATAATTGGCTGTTGATTGCTGGTGTTGACTTCTTGATGTGTAGTGCCTCGCAAACGTCGAGCCGCCTGCTATCGCTGTATCTATCGATGATTTCTGTGTTGTTTACTAGGATTTCTCTGGCGATGGTTTGGTTATGGGAAGAGATTATATGTTCCTTAATGGAGCCCTGTTGTTTATGCATCGTTAAACGCCTAGAAAGAGATGTTGTTGTCTTGCCTATATACTGGGTTTTTTGGAGCTTACAGTCCCCAAGTGGGCATTTGAAGGCATAGACGACGTTAGTCTCTTTTAAAGCGTTCTGTTTCGTGTCTGGAGAGTTTCTCATGAGTAGGCTGGCCGTTTTTCTGGTTTTATAGTAAATCGTCAGTTGTATCCTCTGATTTTTGTCTGTAGGGATAACGTTTCTATTAACAATATCTTTCAGGACCCTTTCCTCTGTGTTATGAGCTGTGGAAAAGAAGTTCCTGTAAAATAGTCTAATAGGGGGTATAGGTGTTGTGTTAGTTGTCTCTTCGGAGGTTGCATGGCTTTTCACTTTCCTTCTTATGATGTCTTCGATGAAACCATTGGAGAAGCCGTTATTGACTAGAACCTGCCTTACCCTACAGAGTTCTTCGTCGACTTGCTTCCATTCTGAGCTGTGGCTGAGAGCACGGTCGACGTATGCGTTAACAACACTCCTCTTGTACCTGTCAGGGCAGTCGCTGTTGGCATTTAGGCACATTCCTATGTTTGTTTCCTTTGTGTAGACTGCAGTGTGGAAACCTCCGCCCTTTTCCATGACTGTTACATCTAGAAAAGGCAGCTTCCCATCCTTTTCCGTCTCGTAAGTGAAACGCAGCACGGAACTCTGCTCAAATGCCTCCTTCAGCTCCTGCAGATGTCTGACATCAGGTACCTGTGTAAAAATGTCGTCAACATACCTGCAGTATATGGCCGGTTTCAAGTTCATGTCGACTAAGACTTTTTGCTCGATGGTACCCATGTAGAAGTTTGCAAACAGGACACCTAGGGGAGAACCCATAGCGACCCCATCTACTTGCTTATACATGTGCCCATCCGGGCTCAAGAAGGGTGCCTCTTTAGTACAAGCTTTACAAGTTTCCTTTGTGCAGTCTACACAAAGGAAACAAACATAGGAATGTGCCTAAATGCCAACAGCGACTGCCCTGACAGGTACAAGAGGAGTGTTGTTAACGCATACGTCGACCGTGCTCTCAGCCACAGCTCAGAATGGAAGCAAGTCGACGAAGAACTCTGTAGGGTAAGGCAGGTTCTAGTCAATAACGGCTTCTCCAATGGTTTCATCGAAGACATCATAAGAAGGAAAGTGAAAAGCCATGCAACCTCCGAAGAGACAACTAACACAACACCTATACCCCCTATTAGACTATTTTACAGGAACTTCTTTTCCACAGCTCATAACACAGAGGAAAGGGTCCTGAAAGATATTGTTAATAGAAACGTTATCCCTACAGACAAAAATCAGAGGATACAACTGACGATTTACTATAAAACCAGAAAAACGGCCAGCCTACTCATGAGAAACTCTCCAGACACGAAACAGAACGCTTTAAAAGAGACTAACGTCGTCTATGCCTTCAAATGCCCACTTGGGGACTGTAAGCTCCAAAAAAACCCAGTATATAGGCAAGACAACAACATCTCTTTCTAGGCGTTTAACGATGCATAAACAACAGGGCTCCATTAAGGAACATATAATCTCTTCCCATAACCAAACCATCGCCAGAGAAATCCTAGTAAACAACACAGAAATCATCGATAGATACAGCGATAGCAGGCGGCTCGACGTTTGCGAGGCACTACACATCAAGAAGTCAACACCAGCAATCAACAGCCAATTATTGCACAACTATATTCTACCCACCTCAAGACTCCGCTCCAATATAGAAGCATCAAGAAATATGGACCAATAGGCTTTCTACAAACACTTCTATTCAATATCCATTGTTTCGTGTTCTGTCTTGTGTTGATACTTTTAATACCCTATTAATATCCTCTAATGCCACATCATCCTTCCCACCTTACTCAAATGTAATGCCACATCACCCTTCCCACCTCACTCAAATGTAGATATAAAATCAGGGAAACGCAAGTTCTAATCAGTTGTGTATTTGTGAAGTCTTTGAAAATGTAATAAGTTTTACGAAACGCGCCCGTGTCGCGTCAGACTAGAAATAAAAATGAATTTTGGAGAAGTGATTTTTGATTTACCTCCAACAGTGAAGCATAATGTACGAAAGATTGAGAAAATTCGTGATAGAATTATTAATCTTACTTTTTCGGTCATATTTAATAAAATATGTCTACAGGAAAGACTGCTACCAAAATATACTAATATATATATATATATATATATATATATATATATATATATATATATATATATATATATATATATATATATATATATATATATATATATATATGATTCTTGGCCAAGACAAGAGGTACACAAACAGGGTAATATCGGCTTAAGACTTAAGACATCGAATGAAATAGACATGGACCCAGATTCACGAAGCAGTTACGCAAGTACTTACGAACGTGTACATCTTTCCTCAATCTTTGACGGCTTTGGTTATATTTATTAAGCAGTTTACAAGCATGAAAACTTCCCACTCAACTGTTGTTATTGTTATAAACTGCTTCCTGGTGCTTCGGAGCTCATTAACTGTTTAATAATTGTAAACAAAGCCGCCAAAGATTGAGAAAAGATGTACACATTCGTCAGATTCACGTAACTGCTTCGTAAATCTGACCCCAGGTTCGTAAGTGCTTCGTGAATCTGGCTCAAAGGTAGACAAGGACAGTCTCCTTAAAGTCAAAGACGAGAACGTAAGTGGAAGCCGGAAATGTAACCGAGTCGTAGAAATTTATTGAAATACTCTCACGCTGACCCGATCCCTTATAGTCTTATACCCCTCCCTTATACCCGTACACCCTCCCCTTATACCACTTCCGTATACCCTTGGAGCTCTAATACGTCCACTCAGACCCTCACCAAGCGAGACCTGCACCTTCCACCTCAGGACAGAAGTCTTGTCATTATTAAATTCAACATCGAGAGCAAACGTATCCACAATGAGCAGCTTCCACGAACTCATTAAGTAAATTAAGAGTTTGAATCCGTCGAGGGAACTCGATGTAACGAGTCTGCAAGCCTAATAGGTTTATAATCGTTATATGAAGTAACTACGATTTTTATATCAGGATATCTGCACATACTTGTGCACTATTGCTCAGGCTTGAGGAATCAAGAAAGTGCACACGTTGGGTCCGGGCCTGACGGCCGAAGTATTCCTCAAGTGGCCGACGGCCGAAGTATTCCTCAAGTGGCCGACGGCCGAAGTATTCCTCAAGTGGCCGACGGCCGAAGTATTCCTCAAGTGGCCGACGGTCGAAGTACTCCTCAAGTGGCCGACGGTCGAAGTACTCCTCAAGTGGCCGACGGCCGAAGTATTCCTCAAGTGGCCGACGGTCGAAGTACTCCTCAAGTGGCCGACGGTCGAAGTACTCCTCAAGTGGCCGACGCTCGAAGTACTCCTCAAGTGCCCGACGCCCCTTGAGAGGTGTCCAGCAGAGGTCGACTCTCATATAGTGCTCTACTGACAACAACAAGACAATATCATAGTTTACACCTTGTGATAACAGTACACTCACGCCAACCATATACAAGTTTACCTGTACTAAGGTCACTCATTATATATTCATCTACATTCATACCAAAGTTTCTGTACATATTCAGACCATTTAACTGTGACTGAACCCATCAACAGTTACAATAAATGTACTGACATGACTTCTCAACAATATCCTCCATTACACATTTCCATTTAGATATATCTATATATTTAGATATAGATATATTTTTTCGTAGATATATTTACTAAAGCCTGAGAGTAGCAGGGAGAGGAAGGTGCGATACGAGTACTACAGGACTTGACACAGTGACAAGTAGTAATAGAAGAGAAGCAACTTTGTTACATTATGGTTGAGATGGAGCGAGTAACAGGGAGTAACAGAGAGGGAGAGGCAGGGAGTAACAGGGAGGGAGAGGCAGGTCACGCCAGGAATTCAATGGTAACCTCTAATATTGCGTGTCAAAAGTGCGTGAGTGGTGAAGGAGCTGGTCGGTAGTGGAGATGAAGTTGAGTGTGAAATTGTGCAACACGCACTCAAGAGCTCCCCCCCCCCTGTGATGGTCCACACGGCCCACAAGCAGGCGGGCAGGGGCCCCACAAGCAGGCAGGCAGACCCACAAGCAGGCAGGCAGATCCACAAGCAGGTAGGGGCCCCACAAGCAGGCAGGCAGACCCACAAGCAGGCAGGCAGGCAGATCCACAAGCAGGTAGGGGCCCCACAAGCAGGCAGACCCACAAGCAGGCAGGCAGGCAGGCCCACAAGCAGGTAATTACGAAGAGGACAAATACGGCGGAAGACTAAGAAACTACACGATTTGGACCACGTGATAATAATTACTCAGCAAGTGGCTATTGGAGTTTAACTCGAGCAAGTGCAAGGTAATTAACTGGGTGCTGGGATAGATGTGTCTATGATAGGTAAGTCAGGAAGTCTGTCAACGATAGCCAAGTTGTATTAAAAAATATGTTCAACTTCTTGTTTAAGACAGTGGTCCAAGGATATCAGCTAATGGTTCAAGGATATCAGCTAGTGGTTCAACGATATCAGCCAGTGGTTCAAGGATATCAGCTAGTGGTTCAACGATATCAGCCAGTGGTTCAAGGATATCAGCTAGTGGTTCAAGGATATCAACCAGTGCTTCAAGGATATCAACCAGTGTTTCAAGGATATCAACCAGTGCTTCGAGGATATCAACCAGTGCTTCGAGGATATCAACCAATGCTTGAAGGATATCAACCAGTGCTTCGAGGATATCAACCAGTGCTTCAAGGATATCAACCAGTGCTTCAATGATATCAACCAGTGCTTCAATGATATCAACCAGTGCTTCGAGGATATCAACCAGTGCTTCAAGGATATCAGCTAATTCTAATCCTCCCACTGCCCCCCCCACTCCGTCTCTCCCAAACACACACACACGACAATTCAAACACAAATATGAATAACAAAAAAGGACAGACAACGCTGACTTCAAAAGGAATGAGAAACACCTAAATGGTAAACTTGGCTCTTTGATGTCTCCCAGTCTTGTCTACCCCTCCACCCCGCCCCCCGCCCTCCAGTCACGCTGTCTCCTCCTCTCCCTCCTCCTGCAGGTAGCTGCCTCTCCTCCTCCTCCTCCAGGTAGCTGCCCCTCCACCTCCAGGTAGCTGCCCCTCCTCCTCCAAGTAGCTGCCCCTCCTCCTCCTCCTCCAGGTAGCTGCCGCTCCTCCTCCAGGTAGCTGCCTGGACAAGAAAAGAATGAATGTAATTACCTGTTAATTACGTAAGGATAATTATTATTACCTGTAAGTGTAGTTACAGGATGAGAACTACGCTCGTGGTGTCCCGTCTTCCCAGTACTCTTGGTCGTACAACACTTTGAAATTACTGACAGTTTTCGCCTCCACCTCCACCTCACCTAACTTGTTCCAACCGTCTACCACTCTGCACAAGAGAACTTACTAATGAACAAAGTGTAACTTACTAATATTTTTTCTGGCACCTTTGTCTCCTTAGTTTGAATCTAAGACGTCTTGTTCTTAATGTTGCAGGTTTCTAAAATGTCTTTGACAATTCTGTCGATTTCTGTGACTATTTTGTATGTAGGTGAGCCCTGTGGCTCATTTTGGGTACTCAGTTTCCTGTATGTGTATGTGTATTCACCTAGTTGTGCTTGCGAGGGTTTAGCTTTGTCTCTTTGGTCCCGGCTCTGAGTGAGTGAGTGCGAGTGTGTGAGAGTGTGTGAGAGTGTGTGAGAGTGTGTGAGTGTGTGAGAGTGTGTGTGTGTGTGTGTGTGTGTGCGTGTGTGTGTGTGTGTGTGTGTGTGTGTGTGTGTGTGTGTGTGTGTGTGTGTGTGTGTGTGTATTCACCTAGTTGTGCTTGCGGGGGTTGAGCTTTGTCTCTTTGGTCCCGGCTCTGAGTGAGTGAGTGAGTGAGTGAGTGAGTGAGTGAGTGAGTGTGTGTGTGTGTGTGTGTGTGTGTGTGTGTGTGTGTGTATTCACCTAGTTGTGCTTGCGGGGGTTGAGCTTTGTCTCTTTGGTCCCGGCTCTGAGTGAATGAGTGTGTGTGTGTGTGTGTGTGTGTGTGTGTGTGTGTGTGTGTGTGTGTGTGTGTGTGTGTGTGTGTGTGTGTGTGTGTGTGTATGTGTGTGTGTATTCACCTAGTTGTGCTTGCGGGGGTTGAGCTTTGTCTCTTTGGTCCCGGCTCTGAGTGAATGAGTGAGTGAGTGAGTGAGTGAGTGTGTGTGTGTGTGTGTGTGTGTGTGTGTGTGTGTGTGTGTGTGTGTGTGTGTGTGTGTGTGTGTGTGTGTGTATTCACCTAGTTGTGCTTGCGGGGGTTGAGCTTTGTCTCTTTGGTCCCGGCTCTGAGTGAATGAGTGAGTGAGTGAGTGAGTGAGTGAGTGAGTGAGTGAGTGAGTGAGTGAGTGAGTGAGTGTGTGTGTGTGTGTGTGTGTGTGTGTGTGTGTATTCACCTAGTTGTGCTTGCGGGGGTTGAGCTCTGCTCTTTCGGCCCGCCTCTCAACTGTCAATCAACTGTTTCTACTACTACTTTTTTTTTCCACAATCCACACACACTAGGAAGCAGCCCGTGACAGCTGACTAACTCCCAGGTACCTATTTACTGCTAAGTAACAGGGGGCGTAGGGTGAAAGAAACTCTGCCCATCGTTTCTCGCCGGCGCCCAGGATCGAGCCCAGGACCACAGGATTGCGTGGCCAGCGTGCTGTCCACACCAGCCACCGGTGTGCGTGTGTGTGTGTGTGCGTGCGTGATGGAGGGAGGTGTGGGACAGGGATGTGACGGGGCAGCTTTAACCCCGATCCCTCCCTGTCCCTATCCTGCCTCAACCCTCCCACCTGTACCATCCTCCCCCCCCCCTTCCATCCTTCCGACCAATCTAACCTCATCAATACCCATCCCTCTCTCCTCACCCGCCCGACCCCCTATCCAGGACTGCCTATCCTTCCATACGACCTACTTCCCCCCTCATCCGTCCCTCTAAATCCACCACCCCCCCCCCCTTCCCTGTCCAATATTATTCTCCTGTCCACCTTTTAGTACACTTTTGTACTAAAGGAATCTGTACACCAGTTGATTGACAGTTGAGAGGCGGGACCAAAGAGCCAAAGCTCAACCCCCGCAAGCACAATTAGGCGAGTACTTGAATGCCAATGAGCCCATCGTTCCCTCTAGCCAATACGTCCAAGGCGCCTGATAGCTGGGTGGACAGTGGTTCGGATTCGTAACCCTGAGGGTCCAGGTTCGATCCCCGGTGGAGGCGGAGACAAATGGGCAAAATGTTTCTATCACCGTGATGCCCCCTGTTGCCTAGCAGTAAAATAGGTACCTGGGAGTTAGTCAGCTGTCACGGGCTGCTTCCTGGGGGTGGAGGCCTAGTCGAGGACCGGGCCGCGGGGACACTAAGCCCCGAAATCATCTCAAGATAACCTCAAGGAAGATCTGATCCAACTCCAGTAACGCTCCTATTCTCCCTGCAGAAGCACTCTACTATCTATTAACAAATTATCTTGAGATGATTTCGGGGCTTAGCATCTCCGCGGCCCGGTCTTCGACCATGCATCCTCCTTTTTGCTACATACCCCCAGAAAGGCGGCCTGTGACAGCTGTCTAACTCCCAGGTACCTATTTACAGCTAGGTGAACTGGGAATCTTGGAATCAAATTCGTTTCAGCGGTGTATCCGCTGGATAAGTTATTGTGGGCCTGCAATACGGCGATTTTAGGCCGTATTGCATACGAGCGAAAAGCGACGTAATTTGTAAGATCCCAGGTTGGGCAGGCAGGAGGCAGTCAGGAGGCAGGCAGGAGGCAGGCAGGAGGCAGGCAGGAGGCAGGCAGGAGGCAGGCAGGAGGCAGGCAGGCAGGCAAGCAGGCAGGCAGGCAGGCAGGCAGGCAGGCAAGCAGGCAGGCAGGAGGCAGGCAGGAGGCAGGCAGGAGGCAGGCAGGAGGCAGGCAGGAGGCAGGCAGGAGGCAGGCAGGAGGCAGGCAGGAGGCAGGCAGGAGGCAGGCAGGAGGCAGGCAGGAGGCAGGCAGGAGGCAGGCAGGAGGCAGGCACCGCTGGAGCGCCCCGTCTCACACACACTTGGTACTCCAGGGAGCTGTAAGCTCGCTCACCACCACCACCACATTACCCTGACGTTTAAGGCCGCGTCCAGGACTCTTGCTACCTTTATACACCCGCCTCACGTACCTGGCACTTGCCTGGTACCCCCCAAACCCCCCCCCCCACACGGCTCAAGCATCACCCTCCCTTCCCCTACACACACACACACACACACACACACACACACACACACACACACACACACACACACACACACACACACACTCACACACTCACACACTCACACACTCACACACTCACACACTCACACACTCACACACTCACACACTCACACACTCACACACTCACACACACACTCACACACTCACACACTCACACACTCACACACTCACACACTCACACACTCACACACTCACACACTCACACACTCACACACTCACACACTCACACACTCACACACTCACACACTCACACACTCACACACTCACACACTCACACACTCACACACTCACACACTCACACACTCACACACACTCACACACACACACACACACGTGGTTCTGGGCTCCGTTACGTGTTGCAAGTTTCAATTATGTTCTTATTTTAGTGAACGATGATGCCCCATACTGTTCTATACCCCATGATGCCCTCCACCTTGAGGTTATCTTGAGATGATTTCGGGGCTTTAGTGTCCCCGCGGCCCGGTCCTCGACCAAGCCTCCACCCCCCAGGAAGCAGCCTGTGACAGCTGACTAACACCCAGGGACCTATTTACTGCTAGGTAACAGGGGCATAGGGTGAAAGAAACTCTGCCCATTGTTTCTCGCCGGCGCCCGGTATCGAACAAGGGACCACAGGATCACAAGTCCAGCGTTCTGTCCGCTCGGCCGACCGGCTCCCACTGTTCTATACCCCATGACTACATTACAACTCCACAACTCCATTACTCGTACTCCACAAACCGTCCACAGTTTGATAGGATAAAAGACAATTTTAAAATTAATAACATCATGAGGAGCTAATTACTTTAAAATATATAAAGCCACCAAGTTACTAAGTGAGGGGTTACAGCCCCTGTGCCAGGTAAGTCCACTACGGGCTCACCATAGCCCGTGCTGCTTGGAACTTTTGGTTCCCAGTAGCTGAATGTTAAACAACAACAACAACACAGCGAGCTTTATACTAACTAGGGGTCAAAGGGAACGACCCCAGTTAATCAAGTCGCCGTAAAAAGACGATCAGAATATTTTGGGTCGAGTTAGTACCCATAGTGCGCGTTATAGCTGGCTCTGGCCTCGTCACACCCCCCCCCCCGGGGTCTGTGGACACACTCACCTCGACCCCGGGTAGTGTCACAACCCCCGGGTAGTGTCACAACCCCCGGGTAGTGTCACAACCCCCGGGTAGTGTTACAACCCCCGGGTAGTGTCATCTCCATATTCAAATGACGTGCATAATTAATTAGGGGCGTGGTGTGTGTTCTTGACACGAAAAAACTGGACACTTTGCTTAGCGCCCTGCAGGTGGTGTGGGCGCTGCCCGCCCCGGGCCGCCCGCGACACACCCATCTCTCCTTATTGTTGCTGTTTTAGAATCAGCAACTCGTAACAACAAGTTACAAGTAGCACGGACTATGGTGAGCCCGTAGTGGACTTACCGGGCACGGAAGATGTGTTCGACCCACCTCCAGAGGATGCCTGATCAACAAGGCTGTGATTCATACGTCAGGCTGCTAGCAGTCGCGTCCAACAGCTTGGTTGACCAGTCCCACAACTAGGAGGCCTGGTCGAGGACCGGGCCACGGGGACGCTAAGCCCCGAAATCACCGGAAGTTAAAGTAAGGATCCATCTCTTTATCCAAAAGTAAGCCCTGTACCAATGAAGCGTGTCAATGACTGGGCAAGTACAACTCAAACCCAACTTGCAGGCATATACCTTGCCACTGAATTTTTAAAAGACAAAGGCAGTGGACTTATATACTGTGACTCGCAGAGTGCACTCCTGGCACTGAACGCACATAGTAGTGACACCCAGAAAATAGTCAGTGATATTCGAATGAATGTTTTAGCTGCTAAAGAAAACAGATTTGAAATTAAATTCCTGTGGATACCAATACATGTTGGCATCTCAAGGCATGACACTGTTGATATGCTTGCTAAGTCAGCCTGTAGAAAACCAGTGGTAGAAATTGATATGGGTGTTTCATTAGCAGTGACAAAGAGAATACTTAAATAAATATCTAATGAAAATCTCACCGACCTAACAAATTCTCAAAGACCTGAAAGTTGTAGCATTAAATATTATGATAGATATCGTGCGGAGACATTCACATATGGGACTAATAGAACAAGAACCCGGCAATGTGATGTTATAGTGGCCAGAATACGCCTGGGATATAGACGTATCTGGCAGCTTTCTCAAAACCCAAATGTCGAGTACACAATGTGTCAACTTTGTGAAAGAGAAAACATGCACTCTCTTGAACATTATATTGTAGAATGTCCCATACTGACTGACTTTCGCCCTCCTGGGCTAAGGTATGCTGAACTGTGTAATTACTATATGAGTACTGGAACACTTGATGATATATTGGACTTGTATCCTAGATTAACTATGTAATGTATCAATTATACAATGTATGTATGTGATGTAACTAAATAACCTGAGCTTGTAAAAGCACCTTAATCACCTTCAGTGATTAAGTGCTTAATTGCACACTTGTTACTCTATCAGCTATGTCACCCTGTTAGAGTAAAAGAGACAAATGTATGTGAATGCACGTGTGTGTATATACAATATGTATGTATATATGTTTATGTACGTATATGTGTGTGTGTATGTATATGAATAAAGTACATATGGAAGCTGATCAGAATTACATTTCACCTTTGTAAATGTACATTAATGACACTATGTAAATGACACATCCAACACTTTATGTAGGGCATACGTAAATCTGTGTATCTATGTATTTACGTATGTAGGTTAGCTTAGCATTTTAAAAGTACCGAATCACCTTCTGTGGTTGAGTGTTCAATAAACCCTTGAACTACATGTTTAATACATCTCTAACCCTGTCCATGGAGGACAGAAGAAAATGTATATATGCTGGTTAGCATTGTAAATGTGTGGCCACGTCTGTGGTAGAAAATAATAATAATAAAAAAAAAAATTGCTTGTCCCTTTTTTGCTTTGTCACCCTTACTGGTGCGCCTCTCGTGTGCGCGCGCGCGAGCCCAGAGGAGCCAAGAGCAGCCTAGATGAGCCAAGAGTAGCCTAGACGAGCCAAGAGCAGCCTAGACGAGCCAAGAGCAGCCTAGACGAGCCAAGAGCAGCCTAAATGAGCCAAGAGCAGCCTAGATGAGCCTAGAGCAGCCTAGATGAGCCAAGAGTAGCCTAGACGAGCCAAGAGCAGCCTAGACGAGCCAAGAGCAGCCTAGACGAGCCAAGAGCAGCCTAGACGAGCCAAGAGCAGCCTAAATGAGCCAAGAGCAGCCTAGATGAGCCTAGAGCAGCCTAGATGAGCCAAGAGCAGCCTAGATGAGCCAAGAGCAGCCTAGACGAGGCAAGAGCAGCCTAGACGAGGCAAGAGCAGCCTAGACGAGCCAAGAGCAGCCTAGACGAGCCAAGAGCAGCCTAGACGAGCCAAGAGCAGCCTAGACGAGCCAAGAGCAGCCTAGACGAGCCAAGAGCAGCCTAGACGAGCCAAGAGCAGCCTAGACGAGCCAAGAGCAGCCTAGACGAGCCAAGAGCAGCCTAGACGAGCCAAGAGCAGCCTAGACGAGCCAAGAGCAGCCTAGACGAGCCAAGAGCAGCCTAGACGAGCCAAGAGCAGCCTAGACGAGCCAAGAGCAGCCTAGACGAGCCAAGAGCAGCCTAGACGAGCCAAGAGCAGCCTAGACGAGCCAAGAGCAGCCTAGACGAGCCAAGAGCAGCCTAGACGAGCCAAGAGCAACCTAGACGAGCCAAGAGCAGCCTAGACGAGCCAAGAGCAGCCTAGACGAGCCAAGAGCAGCCTAGACGAGCCTAGAGCAGCCTAGATGAGCCAGGAGGAGGAGCCCGCCACCGCCAGCTTGTGGTGCGGGCGGGCGGGCGGGGGCGGGCGGGCGGGTGCGGGCGGGTGCGGGCGGGCGGGCGGGCGGGCGGGTGCGGGCGGGCGGGTGCGGGCGGGTGCGGGCGGGCGGGCGGGCGGGCGCGGGCGGGCGGGGGGGGCGGGCGGGTGCGGGCGGGCGGGCGGGCGGGTGCGAGCACTCACCACAAAAAGCTGTCCATTCCGTCGACGTCTTCCCCCAAATTGGAGATTCAAGAGCCAGGGTTGAGAAGGTCTGGACTCGTGCCGCGCCAAGTGGATCGCCCACTCCACCAAAAACTTTTTTTTCAGCTGTATAAAATTACAATTTCGTTCAATTTTGTTCAATTTTATTGGTTAATTTGATAAGAAAAGTGAATTTTATATGTTGTTTCTAATGACGAATTTATATTTGTACCTGGATGGGGTTCTTGGAGTATTACTTCTTTCCAAGCCCGGCCCGAGGCCCGGCTTGACTTGTGAGAGTTTGGTCCACCAGGCTGTTGCTTGGAGCGGTCCGCAGGCCCACATACCCACCACAGCCCGGTTGGTCCGGCACTCCTTGAAGAAAACTATCCAGTTTTCTCTTGAAGATGTCCACGGTTGTTCCGGCAATATTTCTTATGCTCGCTGGGAGGACGTTGAACAACCGCGGACCTCTGATGTTTATACAGTGTTCTCTGATTGTGCCTATGGCACCTCTGCTCTTTACTGGTTCTATTCTACATTTTCTTCCATATCGTTCACTCCAGTATGTTATTATTTTACTGTGTAGATATTTAGAAGAGCATGAATTATGTAACAAACTCCCGGTAACTCACTCACTGGTAGGTAAACAGAGCCATCAGGTGAAAGGAAAAGTACCTAACCGTTTCTGTCGTGCTCGGGGATTGAACTCGAGACCCTCGATTTTTAAGTTCTGATGTAGACCACTGTGCTACGGGACCTCACTATGCTACGGGACCTAAATTCAAAATAAAGCAATGCATTCAAAGTTGATAAGACACATTACTAGGACAAGAAGACAACGTTAATCTTTAACTAGCCTCACGCAGACTACTGGACTTCCCTCTCACTAGTACTACCAGTCACCACCCCCCCCTCACTAGTACTACCAGTCACCACCCCCCCCTCACTAGTACTACCAGTCACCACCACCCCCTCACTAGTACTACCAGTCACCACCCCCCCCCCTCACTAGTACTACCAGTCACCACCCCCCCCCCTCACTAGTACTACCAGTCACCACCACCCCCCCCTCACTAGTACTACCAGTCACCACCCCCCCCCCCTCACTAGTACTACCAGTCACCACCACCCCCCTCACTAGTACTACCAGTCACCACCCCCCCCCTCACTAGTACTACCAGTCACCACCCCCCCCCCCCTCACTAGTACTACCAGTCACCACCCCCCCCTCACTAGTACTACCAGTCACCACCCCCCCCCCTCACTAGTACTACCAGTCACCACCACCCCCCCTCACTAGTACTACCAGTCACCACCACCCCCCTCACTAGTACTACCAGTCACCACCCCCCCTCACTAGTACTACCAGTCACCACCCCCCCCCTCACTAGTACTACCAGTCACCACCCCCCCCCTCACTAGTACTACCAGTCACCACCACCCCCCTCACTAGTACTACCAGTCACCACCACCCCCCTCACTAGTACTACCAGTCACCACCCCCCCCCCCTCACTAGTACTACCAGTCACCACCACCCCCCTCACTAGTACTACCAGTCACCACCACCCCCCTCACTAGTACTACCAGTCACCACCACCCCCCTCACTAGTACTACCAGTCACCACCACCCCCCTCACTAGTACTACCAGTCACCACCACCCCCCTCACTAGTACTACCAGTCACCACCACCCCCCTCACTAGTACTACCAGTCACCACCACCCCCCTCACTAGTACTACCAGTCACCACCACCCCCCTCACTAGTACTACCAGTCACCACCACCCTCCCGTATCCTCCTCACTCACCACAAAAACAACAATTGCTGAACCAGAAGCTTTCAAAAGAACAACAGAAAAAATAACCACCACCAAAACACAACATCAACAACGAGCCGGCCACCGCAGACACCACAACCACCACTACCACCACCAACAACCACAGTGGGTCACAAACGACAACAACCACCACCACCATCCCCACCAAAACACCCAATTACTGAAGGAGTCACTATACGAGTAACAACCCAATCATGCTCACATGGATGGACCTGGTCGGCAACGCCTTTCTAAAAGGCGATCCTCACAGGAGCACAAGAACCAAATACTAAAAGCTACTTCAACACAGCAGCAGCCCGTCCTCATCAACACAGCAGCCCGTCCTCATCAACACAGCAGCAGACCATCGTCAACAACACAGCTGCTCGTCCTCATCGGACGTCATCAGTTGAGAGTCATGTGTAAACCGTTTTTCATTCATAATCAGAGGGGGTTTGGCCGATGCATGGAATGAACTTTGGATCTTTGTTTAGAAGACGGGCAGCATGGGGTTGGCCCGCAGGCTCGTTACAGAACGAGCCTCATTTGAGGACGGGTTGCTCAAAGAGACCCGGAAAACCAGCCATTGGCTCGTAAAGCAGGGAAGAGCGACCAAACTCCCAGGTATCCACTCCTTGAAAGGCAGAATGAAACGCCTATGGCATGAAGGGGGCCTAGAGGGGAATGGGGGGTCAGAATGACCAGTGAGGTAAAAGCCTCACAATACACACTCACATGAACGAACCAACTGCTAATTGACACAGGAGAGAGAGACATCGGGAGCACAAAGGACAGAAGTAGCCTAAGCTACTTTATCCCTTTGAGATATATATATATTTTTTTTTTTTTTGAGATATATACAAGAGTTGTTACATTCTTGTAGAGCCACTAGTACGCGTAGCGTTTCGGGCAGGTCCCTGGAATACGATCCCCGCCGCGAAGAATCGTTGTTACAACCAAGTACACATTTTACTGTTGAGTTAAACAGAGGCTACAGTTAAGGAATTGCGCCCAGTAAATCCTCCCCGGCCAGGATACGAACCCATGACATAGCGCTCGCGGAACGCCAGGCGAGTGTCTTACCACTACACCACGGAGACTGCAAAGGCGATATTTTTTTCGATATTTTTTTCTTGTCTCAATAACCTTACTTGAACTTGGAAGGACAAATTCTTCATGCAAACTGCATCTACTATCAAGGAGGAGGAGAGAGAGAGAGAGAGAAGTCTGAAGACGTGATCAACTGGAGATTTGTTAAGGTATTTGGGGGAAAGAGGGGATGGTAAGATACAATATCATAAAGGCAGGTAAGTGTATTTGGATGGAGTGTTGGAGTGATGTGGTTGTTAATCTCTTACAGAGGCAGGAAGGTCGTTTCCGATATGCTCTAACTGCAATAGAGGCGGATTGATCTGATGGTCTGCTGGAGACCGAAGAGGACGGATGCGAGTGGCTGTCAACTCAGACCTGCAAGGTGTGAAGGATGGAACTGATTGTTACCTGGATACGAGTATCGACAAGCGAGGGTAGGGGGGTGGGGGGGGGGCCGGAGCACGAGAACACAAGAGGGCAACAGTCTGTAAGATCAGTAGTTGTTTTGTTTATTGTAGGAGGAGCAGCGAGGGTCGCCACCTACCATTAGCCTGCACTGGTCAAAACAACCAGGTGTATATTACAGCATCACAGGCACAATTGACCCCTCTTGTTTTTATTTACATAAAAAGGTTATAAATTTGTTCATGAATATTTTATTTCATTCCTGCTTGATACCTGGTTGATGCCTGGTTGATGCCTGGTTGATACCTGGTTGATGCCTGGTTGATACCTGGTTGATGGGGTTGTGGGAGTTGTTCTACTCCCCAAGCCCGGCCCGAGGCCAGGCTTGACTTGTGAGAGTTTGGTCCACCAGGCTGTTGCTTGGAGCGGCCCGCAGGCCCACATGCCCACCACAGCCCGGTTGGTCCGGCACTCCTTGGAAACAATCTAGTCTTCTCTTGAAGATGTCCACGGTTGTTCCCAGCTGCTTGATAACGATGGGGTGTACTCACTACCAGGCAGGTGAGAGAACAGCTAGTTCCCTTTCTTGCTAGTGTCCACAGTTCCACCAGTGGCCTAGCTAATTATCACTTCTATCCCCCCGTAACTAAGGTAGTAGGTTCTGCAACAGTTAAATAGTGCAGTGATTAACATTACACAGACTCGTAAGGTTTCTTTATGTCAGAATGGATTTTTGAGGAGTAGGGCATTTTGTAGGCACTAAGTAGACCGTTGTTCAATCCCTCGACCGTCCAAGTGGTTGCGCACCATTCCTTCCCTACCGTCCCATCCCAAATTCTTATCCTGACCCCTTCCCAGTGCTATATACTGTACTTGTAAAGGCTTGGCGCTTTCTCTTGATAACTAACTCACTCACTCACTCTGAGTAGAGGGTTACGAGGTCGGCAGTTGGGAGCAGTAAGACAGTGGCCGGGAGCTGTGGTGGGGCCGGGCGCCACAGAGCAGGGGGCCCGTGGTGGGGGTAAAGAGTGTAGGGAGGGACCACCAGAATGTAAAGACGGAGGTGGAGAGATGGGTGGGCAGCTGTACTGGCCAGCACCATCACATGTAGGCAAGCGTCCCTCGCTGGCACACTCAGGGCAGGGGCAGGGGAGGGCAGGGGCAGGGGAGGGCAGGGGCAGGGGAGGGCAGGGACAGGGGCAGGGGCAGGGCAGGGCAAAGGCAGGGCAGAGGCAGGGCAAAGGCAGGGCAGGGGCAGGGCAGGGGGAGGGCAGGGACAGGGGCAGGGGAGGGCAGGGGCAGGGCAGGGCAGGGGGAGGGCAGGGGCAGGGGAGGGGAGGGGAGGGCAGGGACAGGGGCAGGGCAGGGCAGGGGCAGGGCAAAGGCAGGGCAGGGGCAGGGGGAGGGCAGGGCAGGGGCAGGGCAGGGGCAGGGCAGGGCAGGTGCAGGTGCAGGGGGCATGAGGCACGAGAGAAGACAAGAGGGAACAACTGTAAGACAAGATAAAGGGGAGGGGGGAGGAGGAGAGGAAGGAACAGCTATAAGACAGAGTAGGAGCAGAGAGAGAGAGAGAATTACGGGCTATTCAGGCCCATGCCACCTCTTGAGTGGCTTAATCTCCATCAATCGACAGAATAGAAGAGATGAGGAGGGAAGAGGTGTAAGAGGGAGTGAAGAGGGGTGTGGTGTAGATGGTAGCGAGTGAGGGAGAGTGAGGGAGAGTGAGGGAGAGTGAGGGAGGGTGAGGGAGAGCCACGGCGGGCGGTGACGGCCGTGACAGAGTGCTCCGACTTTGAAACAGGATCTGTCAAGACGCTTGCAGGGAGGAAGAGTGGGGGGTGAGGGGGGAGGGAGAGAAGGGGGGACAAGGGTGGTAAAAGGACAGGAGGGATAGTGGAGGGAAGGGGGAAGGCAAATGTGGGAAAGGAAAGGGGTGGGTGGATGCACTTCCTCTTGTGTGTTCTGCCTCTTCCTTTCGTCATGTATGTATCCCAGCTCTCTATATATCCCGTCTGTTGAAACAGGTATCCCAGCTCTCTATATATCCCGTCTGTTGAAACAGGTATCCCAGCTCTCTATATATCCCGTCTGTTGATACAGGTAATGGCAACAAGGCACTGCTGTGTGTTCTCATTTAGTAGAGTTTACAGTCGGGCTTCAGCTGATGGGTCCCACTTTTTACCGTTGTCTGTCTCTAATTCTTAATGGTATTAACAAATCCACAAGGGCCGTTCATTAGGTGCATCACCTTATTGTGAGTTATGTGTGTGTGTGTAATCATTTATCAACCTGTCCTCTTAAAAATAATGTCGCTTTTGGCCGTTTACCAGTAAGGCCGAAAGTGGACGTAATTTGAAATGAAAAAATAAAAATAAAATAAATTTGAGATTTTTTTTCAACAACAGTAGGTTAAGGGTCCTCTGGTAGGTTAGGTGGGCAGGAAATTCTCATAAACTTGCAAAACGGTATGAAAAACGTTAAGTGAAAGTTTCCTCTCCTAACCTTACCGAGTAAGCCGGACGACTCAAACAGAAAACGGGACAGTACGTCACTTTTGTGAGTCAATTTCATTTCAAATAACGTCCAAATTTGGCCATAGTGCATACCAGCCAAAAGTGACGTTATTTTTAAGAGGACGGGTTGCTCAATCCCCAGAGAATCTTCTTTCTCAATCATGATAACAGCGGTAGAGTGAGGAGATGACCTACTGAACTTTTATAGTTGAGAATGATTTCTTTTCCAGCAATCCCAACCACTTGGGGGTGGACGGTAGAGCGACGGTCTCGCTTCATGCAGGTCAGTGTTCAATCCCCGACCGTCCAAGTAGATGGGCACCATTCCCCCCCCGACCTGTTTCATACCTGGTTGATGGGGTTCTGGGAGTTGTTCTACTCCCCAAGCCCGGCCCGAGGCCAGGCTTGACTTGTGAGAGTTTGGTCCACCAGGCTGTTGCTTGGAGCGGCCCGCAGGCCCACATGCCCACCACAGCCCGGTTGGTCCGGCACTCCTTGGAGGAAACAATCCAGTTTTCTCTTGAAGATGTCCACAGTTGTTCCGGCAATATTTCTTATGCTCGCTGGGAGGACGTTGAACAACCGCGGACCTCTGATGTTTATACAGTGTTCTCTGATTGTGAGTCGTGGAAGTCTGTCCTAAGTCGGAGGGAAAGATTGCCCGGCACTATGAGCACTTATGACACGCACCTTGTGGGTAGGGAGGACAGGGTATCTTGAGGTTATCTTTAGATGATTTCGGGGCTTTAGTGTCGCCGCGGCCCGGTCCTCGGCCAGGCCTCCACCCCCAGGAAGCAGAGCGTGACAGGGTTCGATCCCCAATGGATGCGGAAACAAATGGCCAGAGTTTCTTTCACCCTGCTGCTCTTATTCACCTAGCAGTAAATAGGTACCTGGAAGTTAGATAGCTGCTACGGGCTGCTACCTGGGGGTGTGAAAAAAAAGGCCTGGTCGAGGACCGGGCCGCGAAGACGCTAAGCCCCGAAATCATCACGATAACCTCAAGATCCATGGCGAGTCGCCATTGTTACTGAAGTGTTTCACACAATAAGTTGCAAGTGATGTAAAGTTGTGTGTTCCACAATGCATATGGAGGGATGGAAAATATGGGCTGGTGACCAAAACATGTCACTTATGATATATGGTGGCAGGTGAGTCCAAAAGATGGCGCTGACAGAGACATATTACAGAACACGGCGTTATATCCCCCAACACTGACCAACTGACACACCTGCAGCTGTGTGACGCTCCACCCACTCCAGTCACAATTCCCGCCAAACACACCGAAACTACGACGTTGGTACAACGTTCGAACAAGTTTAAACACCACCTAACCAGTTATAACAACCAATACAGCAAGTTGTAACAACGTTCTAATACGTCATAAACACGTTAAGCCAAGATGTAACAACTTTATTACAAGTTGTAACAAGCTGAAAATAGAGACAGTTACGGTTTGTGTTTCCAGGGACCTGTCTTTAAAGAGGTTTATACAAACCTGGGGCCAGATTCACGAAGCAGTTACGCAAGTACTTACGAACGTGTACATTTTTCCTCAATCTTTGACGGCTTTGGTTACATTTATTAAACAGTTTACAAGCATGAAAACTTGCCAATCAACTGTTGTTATTGTTATAAACAGCCTCCTGGTGCTTCGGAGCTCATTAACTGTTTAATAATTGTAAACAAAGCCGCCAAAGATTGAGAAAAGATGTATAGGTTCGTAAGTGCTTGCATAACTGCTTCATGAATCTGGCTCCAGGTTCCTGAGATTAAGAACGATGGGAAAAACGATACAAGAAAGAAATTAAACTTTTAAGACTGAAACGTAAATGAGAAGCTTAGATCGGAAGTTCAAGTGAACTGATTATAACGAACAGCGTCTGACCTGTATAGCGAACTTTGGTGGAAGGGACGCCAGCCCAGAGGTGTGGGGCAGCACTATAAACACGACTATATGATATATCCTCCACAGCACCGCTCCTGTGTCAGGTAAATCCACTACGGGCTCACCATAGCCCGTGCTACTTGCCCCGCTCGTGTCCCAGGTACGTTACGGGCTCACCATAGCCCGTGCTACTTTAGCCCAGAGGTGTGGGGCAGCACTATAAACACGACTAGATGATATATCCTCCACAGCACCGCTCCTGTGTCAGGTAAGTCCACTACGGGCTCACCATAGCCCGTGCTACTTTTGGAACTTGTTCCGAGTAGCTGAATCTATAACAACACACACATATCCTCCACGTAAGACACTTGACGCACTCAAGTGTGTCTTCCACGACACACTTGAGACTTCAGAGAATTGAAGTTACTTTACGAGGTAGAGCTTGCCGGCCTCGTCAAATTGACACCCTGGAAACACAAACCGAAACTGTCTCTATTTTCCGCTTGTTACAACTTGTAATAAAGTTGTTACATCTTGGCTTAACGTGTTTATGACGTATTAGAACGTTGTTACAATTGCTATATTGGTTGTTGTAACTGGTTAGGAGGTGTTAAAACTTGTTCAAAACGTTGTAGCAACGTCGTAGTTTCGGTGTGTTTGGCGGGCATATACTGTGCTTTACTGGAATAAAACTTAAAAGAAATTTGAAAGGTGAAACATACCCCACACGCTTGTCTCAAGATTATCTTGAGATGATTTCGGGGCTTAGTGTCCCCGCGGCCCGGTCCTCGACCAGGCCTCCACCCCCAGGAAGCAGCCCGTAGCAGCTGTAACTCCCAGGTACCTATTTACTGCTAGGTAACAGGTGCATCAGGATGAAAGAAACTCCGCCCATTGTTTCTCGCCGGCGCCCGGGATCGAACCCGGGATCGAAGAATAGAGCTTAGAGAATAAAGTTTTGTGACACCCTGTCAAAATCTTGAGAAATATCCTGAGTTGTGGTAGATAATTCGTCAATAATAAAGTAGTTTTGACCCCACGAATCACCAATGCCCAACATGTTCCACACATGTCACGCATCTGAAACCCGAGTCGTCACGCAACCTCTGAACACTGGCGAATCATCACTATTTATGAGTCCAGCGACATTCAAGCCTACCCCCCCCCCCACCTCCACCCCCACTAGCAGCCTTCCTCCCCCCACCTCCACCCCCACTAGCAACCTCCCCCCCCCCCTCTAAACTCACTTTCACCCTTCACGATAATGACACACACACACACACACACACACACACACACACACACACACACACACACACACACACACACACACACACACACACACACACACACACGTGTCCTCATTATCAACCTCCTCCTCCAACAGGTTGCTCCTTGGAGGAGGGCAACCTCCCTCCTCCAAGGAGAGGGTTCCCCTCCTCTTTCCCTCCTCCAAGGAGAGGGTTCCCCTCCTCTTCCCCTCCTCCAAGGAGAGGGTTCCCCTCCTCTTCCCCTCCTCCAAGGAGAGGGTTCCCCTCCTCTTCCCCTCCTCCAAGGAGAGGGTTCCCCCTCCTCTTTCCCTTCCTCCAAGGAGAGGGTTCCCCTCCTCCAAGGAGAGGGTTCTCCTCTTCCCCTCCTCCAAGGAGAGGGTTCTCCTCCTCTTCCCCTCCTCCAAGGAGAGGGTTCTCCTCCTCTTCCCCTCCTCCAAGGAGAGGGCTCCCCTCCTCCAAGGAGAGGGTTCCCCTCCTCTTCCCCTCCTCCAAGGAGAGGGTTCCCCTCCTCTTTCCCTCCTCCAAGGAGAGGGTTCCCCTCCTCTTTCCCTCCTCCAAGGAGAGGGTTCCCCTCCTCTTCCCCTCCTCCAAGGAGAGGGTTCCCCTCCTCTTCCCCTCCTCCAAGGAGAGGGTTCCCCTCCTCTTCCCCTCCTCCAAGGAGAGGGTTCCCCTCCTCTTCCCCTCCTCCAAGGAGAGGGTTCCCCTCCTCTTTCCCTCCTCCAAGGAGAGGGTTCCCCTCCTCTTCCCCTCCTCCAAGGAGAGGGTTCCCCTCCTCTTCCCCTCCTCCAAGGAGAGGGTTCCCCTCCTCTTCCCCTCCTCCAAGGAGAGGGTTCCCCTCCTCCAAGGAGAGGGTTCTCCTCCTCTTCCCCTCCTCCAAGGAGAGGGTTCCCCTCCTCCAAGGAGAGGGTTCTCCTCCTCTTCCCCTCCTCCAAGGAGAGGGTTCCCCTCCTCTTCCCCTCCTCCAAGGAGAGGGTTCTCCTCCTCTTCCCCTCCTCCAAGGAGAGGGTTCCCCTCCTCCAAGGAGAGGGTTCTCCTCCTCTTCCCCTCCTCCAAGGAGAGGGTTCCCCTCCTCCAAGGAGAGGGTTCTCCTCCTCTTCCCCTCCTCCAAGGAGAGGGTTCCCCTCCTCCAAGGAGAGGGTTCTCCTCCTCTTCCCCTCCTCCAAGGAGAGGGTTCCCCTCCTCCAAGGAGAGGGTTCTCCTCCTCTTCCCCTCCTCCAAGGAGAGGGTTCCCCTCCTCCAAGGAGAGGGTTCTCCTCCTCTTCCCCTCCTCCAAGGAGAGGGTTCCCCTCCTCCAAGGAGAGGGTTCTCCTCCTCTTCCCCTCCTCCAAGGAGAGGGTTCCCCTCCTCCAAGGAGAGGGTTCTCCTCCTCTTCCCCTCCTCCAAGGAGAGGGTTCCCCTCCTCCAAGGAGAGGGTTCTCCTCCTCTTCCCCTCCTCCAAGGAGAGGGTTCCCCTCCTCCAACAGGTTGCTGACAGGTTCCCCCCCCCATCTTCTCTGCACCCCATAACCCCCCCCCCTCCCTCTCTCAACCACTTCAAGATGTGGTTGCAGGGTTGAGCACCGGTAACTAGGCCCAAAGTCTTTCGGGCACTGAATCGTTTAAGGCACTGAATTTCTTCTTGCGTGTTTAGAATTCTTCTGGCACTGTTTGTGTTAGTCTTGGCTGGCTCTCTGAACACGCTCTCCTTGTTTACACCTGTTAGAGCAAGTATTCTCTTACCTACAGTCTCCAGTGCTCACGTGTGTTTAGAGCCCCCTCCGTGTGTTTAGAGCCCCCTTCGTGTGTTTAGAGCCCCTCCGTGTGCTTAGAGCCCCTCCGTGTGCTTAGAGCCCCTCCGTGTGCTACAGTTTTCGTCCTGCGAACACACTCAAGATTGTAAACTAATTTTATTAATTAAAAATATTCAACATGACACAGCTCGCTGCCCAGTATGAGGTCATTCGTGCACTGAGAGATCACAATAACGTGATGGATCCATGACAATATTTTGAGGCCGTATAATGGGCTCGAACCCGTGTCCCTGGACTCCGCCGGCACAGGCACTACCCACTGAACCATGATGGGGTGCAAAGTATCTTGGCCAGAAGACATACTGCCACACTTGCTCGGAGTCTGATAGGCGCATCGCGTTCCTCAATTGACGCTTTACTAGATGTGCTCCAAGGACTGTGGGGGTAGACCCCATTCCCCCATCCACCAGAATTAGCAAGCCTACCGTCAGGCCTGGACGTCAGGCTGCGAGCAGCCGCGTCCAACAGCCTGGTTGACCAGTCCAGCAACCAGGAGGCCTGGTCGACGACCGGGCCGCGGGGACGCTGAGCCCCGGAATCACCTCAAGGTATGGTACCCTCGGACTCACAGAAACACCTGACAATGCTTGATACCTGCTTGATTGAGTTCTGGGAGTTGTTCTACTCCCCAAGCCCCGCCTTGACTTGTGGGAGTTTGGTCCACTAGGCTGTTGCTTGGAGCGGCCCGCAGGCCCACATACCCACAACAGCCTGGTTGGTCCGGCACTTCTTGGAGAAAACTATCTACATTTCCTCTTGAAGATGTCCACGGTTGTTCTGGCAATATTTCTTATAGTCGCTGGGAGGGTGTTGAACAACCGCGGACCTCCTGATGTTTATACAGTGTTCTCTGATTGTGCCTATGGCACCCATGCTCTTCACTGGTTCTATTCTGCATTTTCTTCCATATCCATTCACTCCAGAATGTATAGTTTGGACCACTAGCTAGTGTTTGGAGTGAACATTTATTGGGGGAGATGAGAGATGATAACTACAGTGGGATCGAACCCGGGTTCGAATCCCGGCCGAGGCATAAACGAATGAACAGTTTCTTCCACCTGATGCCTCAGTTCACCTAGCAGTATGCAAATACTTTATTTACACCAACTGGGGCATTCCTCAGCGTAGCTGATAATTCTACTGCATACTGCTTCGCCTGTAACAGTTACTGAAGGAGAGTTATTGATAGTGAGAGGTCTAGACCTGGATGTGGGAGGTCCGGTGAGTGAGGTCCGGTGGAGTGAGGTTCAGATGGGATGAGGTCCGGTGAGGCGGTGTCAGGTGAGGTGGTGTCAGGTGAGGCGGGGTCCGGTAGGACAGGGTGAGGTCAGGCACAGTGTAAAGTCAGCGAGATAAGGGTGAGGAACATGAGAGATCGTGCTGAAAGTCATATTTATGTAGTACATTAAGTTAGCAAGTAGTGTAGCAGTGTTGAATATCCTTAACCCGCCCGGCGCCACCGTCTTGGCTCTCCACCCAAACGTTATTGTTGGTGTGGGTGTGGATTTAGATTCACCTACTAGAAACAAAAAGTTGCAAGTAGCACGGGCTATGGTGAGCCCGTAGTGGACTTACCTGGCACAGGAGCGGGGCTGGAAGTTCTCTCTCTCAGCCCACGTTGTTGTTATTTTATATTTATCTACTCAGAAGGAAGTGTCCATGTAGCACGGGCTATGGCGAGCCCGTAACCTCCACCCACACTAAGCTGCCGTTTAATACTGTGGTGATGAGTGTGCCATCCCCCCCCCCCAAGGTGATGAGGTGTTGCTCAGATCCTTCCTCTATGGTTGCCAGGCACCATTTTATATATGAATTATAAATCGACTTGAGAATGGTCCAGGACGGACCGAAACGTCGTCGTCCCTTCACCTTCTAGTGTGTGGTCTGGTCAACATACTTCAGCCACGTTATTGTGACTCATCGCCTGCATATTCCTATATATAATGCTAAGGAGTGTGAGAGGGGGAGAAGAGGGAGAGAGTAAGGAAGAGGGTGAAGGAGAGAGAGCGAGGGAGGGTGAGGGAGAGGATGAAGGAGAGGGAGGGGGAAGGAGTATAGCAGAACAAAAAGGGTAGTGAAGAGGATGGAGGAAATACAGAAACAGAGGGAGAAAGGCAGGCAGAGAGGGAAGGAGGAAGAGGGAGACAGAGAAAGGGCAAGACAGTGAAAGGTTGGGGCGAAGATAGTGCGGGGGGGGGGGGGATGGGGGGGATAGGAGGGGGGGTGAAGAGGTGGAGAATAGAGAGCCAGAGGGGTCCCCTAGGGGGCGGGTGTAACATGACAAGTTTCGTATATCCCCCCCCCTCCCTCGACCCCCAACAGTCAGGCCAAGTAACTGGCGGCTGAGTGGACAGCGCTCGAGATTAGTAGTCCTAGGGTCCGGGGGATCGATCCGCAGCGCAGGCGGAAACAAATGGGCAGTTTCTTTCATCCTGATGCCCCCTGTTCACCTAGCAGTAAATAGGCACCTGAAAGACAGCTGCTACAGGCTGCTTCCTGGGCGTGTGTGGTGTGGGTGTGTGTGTGTGTGTGTGTGTGTGTGTGTGTGTGTGTGTGTGTGTGTGTGTGTGTGTGTGTGTGTGTGTGTACTCACCTATATGTACTCACCTATATGTGCTTGCAGGATCGAGCATTGACTCTTGGATCCCGCCTTTCTAGCTATCGGTTGTTTACAGCAATGACTCCTGTCCCATTTCCCTATCATGTATGTGTGTGTGTGTGTGTGTGTATGTACTCACCTAATTGTACTCACCTAATTGTGCTTGCGGGGGTTGAGCTCTGGCTCTTTGGTCCCGCCTCTCAACCGTCAATCAACTGGTGTACAGATTCCTGAGCCTATTGGGCTCTATCATATCTACATTTGACATATGTCTACATATACATATATCATATTCTACATATGTGTGTGTGTGTGTGTGTGTGTGTGTGTGTGTGTGTGTGTGTGTGTGTGTGTGTGTGTGTGTGTGTGTGTGTGTGTGTGTGTGTGTGTGTGTGTGTGTGTGCGTGCGTGCGTGCGTGCGTGCGCGCGCGCGTGGGGGGGGGGGGGAATCAGTTGATCGATTACAGTTGAGAGGCGGACCCAAAGAGCCAGAGCTCAACCCCCTCAAGCACAACTAGGCGAGTACACTCACCCATCTCAGTGACCAGGAGGGGTCAACAAAGGCAGCAGTGACCAGGAGGGGTCAACAAAGGCAGCAGTGACCAGGAGGGGTCAACAAAGGCAGCAGTGACCAGGAGGGGTCAACAAAGGCAGCAGTGACCAGGAGGGGTCAACAAAGGCAGCAGTGACCAGGAGGGGTCAACAAAGGCAGGAGTGACCAGGAGGGGTCAACAAAGGCAGGAGTGACCAGGAGGGGTCAACAAAGGCAGCAGTGACCAGGAGGGGTCAACAAAGGCAGCAGTGACCAGGAGGGGTCAACAAAGGCAGCAGTGACCAGGAGGGGTCAACAAAGGCAGCAGTGACCAGGAGGGGTCAACAAAGGCAGCAGTGACCAGGATCAGCCCCAAAAGCTCAGCCCGAGGCCAGGCTCGACTTGTGAAAGTTTGGTCCAACAGACTGTTGCATGGAGCGACCCGTAAGCCCACATGTCCACTACAGCCCGGTTAGTCCGGCATTTCTTGCAAGAACTTATCTAAGTGCCAGATTTATCTTATCTAAGCAGAGAGTTACTGTGAGGGGGGTGAGACCTCAGATTGGCGTGAAGTCACCAGTGGAGTCCCACAGGGCTCTGTACTCGGACCTATCCTGTTTCTGACATACGTAAATGATCTCCCAGAGGGTATAGACTCATTCCTCTCAATGTTTGCTGACGATGCCAAAATTACGAGAAGGATTAAGACAGGAGGAGGACAGCTTGAGGCTTCAAGAAGACCTGGACAAGCTGTGGCATGAGCCACAGAGACATTACAAAAAAACTCTTTCAGTGTCAGAGAAGTTAACAGATGGAACACATTAGGCAGTGATGTGGTGGAGGCTGACTCCATACACAGTTTCAAGTGTAGATATGATAGAGCCCAGTAGGCTCAGGAACCTGTACACCTGTTGATTGACAGTTGAGAGGCGGGACCAAAGAGCCAGAGCTCAACCCCCGCAATTACAACTAGATGAGTACAGGAGTATAAGACAAGACTTACAGGAACAGTGTAGTTGCTCAGGCTCACTACCACACCTCAAAACACCAAAGGCGTTCAGGTGACCTTAATGCCTTCCAAACAAGCAGTTAGTTAGGCGGCCCACCCAACTGTGATGTAAGATCACGCAAGAGCATTCATAAGAGCAGGCAAGAGCATTCATAAGAGCATTCATAAGAGCATGCAAGAGCATTCATAAGAGCAGGCAAGAGCATTCATAAGAGCACGCAAGAGCATTCATAAGAGCATTCATAAGAGCATGCAAGAGCATTCATAAGAGCAGGCAAGAGCATTCACAAGAGCATGCAAGAGCATTCATAAGAGCAGGCAAGAGCATTCATAAGAGCACGCAAGAGCATTCATAAGAGCATTCATAAGAGCATGCAAGAGCAGGCAAGAGCATTCATAAGAGCACGCAAGAGCATTCATAAGAGCATTCATAAGAGCATGTAAGAGCAGGCAAGAGCATTCATAAGAGCAGGCAAGAGCATTCATAAGAGCATTCATAAGAGCAGGCAAGAGCATTCATAAGAGCAGGCAAGAGCATTCATAAGAGCAGGCAAGAGCATTCATAAGAGCAGTTGGTGGGGAGCTACAAGGCCAGCAGCGAGGCAGGGGGCCCAGAACCCGGCCCCACCATAAGAAAGCCTCAAGGATCACACCATCTCTCACACACACACCAACACAAACATTAATAACAAACTGTCAAACTAACACTGTTGCTGTAATTGTGATTTGCCACAACGTCGCCACAACCTACAAGATGCTAACCTAAGCCGGATGATACGAACCCAATCAACCCACCTAGCCTAGCCTGTCGACGTATAGAAAACGTGGATATCTGTGAGCCCGATACGTTTCATAGTATTTTGTCCGATGGAGACCATAGCGTACACAGTAAGAGGCATTGGTTGAGAGGACGGGTTGGAGAAGGAGCCTGTTATGACACGAGGAGGCTCAGAGCAGCACCAGGTGAGCCCACACACTCACCATGTACTCACAAGGTGAGCTACACACTCACCATGTACTCAGAAGGTGAGCCACACTCGCCATGTACTCAGCAGGTGAGCCACACACTCACCATGTACTCACAAGGTGAGCTACACACTCACCATGTACTCACAAGGTGAGCTACACACTCACCATATACTCACGAGGTGAGCCACACTGTCTCTCAACTTAATGAGACTGTCCTTGTCCACCTTGTGTAATTTCCCTCAGTATCGTGTACGTTATCATATCTCCTCTATTTCTTCTGTCGTCAAAGGTTGTAAGATCCAGTTCCTTCAGCCTATCCTCATAACTTAACCCTCTGAGCTCTGGCACTAATCTAGTAGCACACCTCTGCACTTTTTCGATTTTAGTTTTGTTTCACAAGATACGGATCTCATTTAGGTTTCTAAATAAAGTTCTAATGTTTGTCAACGTCCCATATGCTGCTGATGTCACCCTGCCTATGTGTGCCTCTGGTGTATTTCGAGGGTAGAAATAGCCTAAACTACTCTAGCCTTTTTGAGATGTACTACTTTTTCTAAATAAACTTACTTGAACTTGCATCTGGTGTTCGGGATGGAATTATATCCACTCTAAATCTCTTTCTATCTCTGATTTCTTCAGTTGCCTTCCATTTATGGTGTAGACACCTTCAGGTCTTTTTTCTCCTTTCCCCGTCTTCATTACCTTGCACTAGTAAGGATTTAACTCCAGCAACCATTTGTCTGACCACTCCTGGAGTTTAAGATCATTCTGTAACATTCAAGTCCTCTATATTTACATTCCTCTTTTTTGCATCGTTCTCAAACACTGATATATGTACCTGGAACGTACCTGGGGAGGGTTTCGGGTGTCCTGTGAGAGCTCGCTCCCTCGGGGTAAATCATTAACATAAATTATCAACAGTAGTGGTCCCAGGACCATTATGGGACCCCCCCCCCCCACCTGTTACATTCCTGCAGGTGGAGACCGGGCCTCTGACTGTGACTGTCTCCTGTCCTTCAGGTGTTCCCTCGCTCAGTTTAGTATCTGCCCAATTACCCCAGCTTGCTTCTCCATCTTGTACACCAGCCTTTCATGAGCAACAGTATCAAGTGCCTTTTGACAGTCTAGGAAAATGCAATACCTGCTTGATACCTGGTTGATGCCTGGTTGATGGGGTTCTGGGAGTTGTTCTACTCCCCAAGCCCGGCCCGAGGCCAGGCTTGACTTGTAAGAGTTTGGTCCACCAGGCTGTTGCTTGGAGCGGCCCGCAGGCCCACATACCCACCACAGCCCGGTTGGTCCGTCACTCCTTGGAGGAAACAATCTAGTTTCCTCTTGAAAATGTCCACGGTTGTTCCGGCAATATTTCTTATGCTTGCTGGGAGGACGTAGAACAACCGCGGACCTCTGATGTTTATACAGTGCACTCTGATTGTGCCTATAGCACCTCTGCTCTTCACTGGTTCTCTGCTCTTCACTGCTGTTAAGTTTGTGAGGCATGACTTTCCCTTTCTAAAGCCATGCAGCCGCTGTGTTACACAGTTTATACCTTCTAGATGCTCCACTGTTCTCCGCTTGACTACTCTCTCCAGCGCTCCACGAGGAATACTTGTCTGTGACACAGGTCTGTAATTGAGTGCCTCCATGTTTGTCTCCTTTCTTGAATGTGTCCGCGTGTGCGTCTCTCCGGTTATGTCAGTTCAATGTGCGCCCAATCGTGTTGTTCATTAATTTATGAACAACCTCCCTGGTGCCGTAACAGCGACAATGGCCGCCCATAAATTCGACCTAACACTATTTTTTAAGGGGTGGGGTTAAAAGGTTTACATTTCCTATTCAACTCGAATAGCGTTCTCTAGGTAATCAAGAGCATATCACCCCCCCCCCGGGTTCGATCCCGGGAGCCGGCGAGAAACAATGGGTAGAGTTTCTTTTACCCTATGCCCCTGTTACCTAGCAGTAAAATAGGTACCTGGGTGTTAGTCAGCTGTCACGGGCTGCTTCCTGGGGGTGGAGGCCTGGTCGAGGACCGGGCTGCGGGGACACTAAAGCCCCGAAATCATCTCAAGATAACCTCAAGAAGATAACCCCTCTCAAAACAGAAAGAGGAGATTGCAATGTATCACGTTAGTGTGATTTCTTTGAGTATTGTTCCATTGCCACACAAGGGCAATTGAAAGTTGTTTTCACATATCCATACATTAAAACATTGTAACCATGATATATATATGTACTTCAGCCTACAGTTTAGACCTATTGTCTTATGTATGACCCTCTGTCCTGCGTGACAGTGAATACCACCATTATCCTCACTTAAGACTTAATCGAAATCCTCAGATTAGGCAAAATTGTAATTAATTTTGTCAATAAAGATGTTAATAATAATAATAAGTATTGTTATATTCGAGCGGGGTAACCTCAGAGCCCGTTTGTGTGGGCCAACCCAGACGCTGCATTTAGGATAAGTGAAAGGTGATCACTGTCCAACCATGTGTCCTGGGGGTCCAGTGGGAGACATCCTTAAGGGTGGAACACAAGACGCTCTTCTTTGTTCCAGAGGCCTCCCGGATGTCCTTCGTGAGGTGTTCCTCAGGAGGGCTTCACCAGCGACCCCACACCCCGCCCCACTCACATCACCTCACACACCACTGACATACGAAGCGCCCTATGCGCTCTGCTCTCTCTCTCTCTCTCTCTCTCTCTCTCTCTCTCTCTCTGATAGGCAACAAATCAAACTGAAGTATGTTGTTGTTATAGATTTAGCTATTTGGAACAAGTTCCAAGTAGCACGGGCTATGGTGAGCCCGTAACTAACCTGGCACAGGAGCGGGCAAACTGAAGTAACAATCATAGGTAATGGTCATCGGACAAGTGGAGGCGACAAGTCTGGGTGAAGCCACATTAAAAGCTGGAGGGTGTAGGGGAGTAGCGGGAGGTATAACCTGGCTCCTGTAATGATGTCTTCTGCTGTAAGGTGGTATTATGGTTATCTTGAGGTTATCTTCAGATGATTTTGGGGCTTTTTAGTGTCCCCGCGGCCCAGTCCTCGACCAGACCTCCACCCCCAGGAAGCAGCCCGTGACAGCCGACTAACACCCAGGTACCTATTTTACTGCTAGGTAACAGGGGGGCATAGGGTGAAAGAAACTCTGCCCATTGTTTCTCGCCGGTGCCTGGGATCGAACCCAGGACCACAGAATCAAAAGTCCAGCGTGCTGTCCGCTCGGCCGACCGGCTCCCGGTCGACCGGTACCATAAATGGTATTTATGGTACCCTGGTATTATGGTACCCTGGTATTATGGTACCCTGGTATTATGGTACCCTGGTATTATGGTACCCTGGTATTATGGTACCCTGGTATTATGGAGCGGCCTCACCAGTACACAACCATCACCGCAGCTCCCACCAGGAGGGAGGGAGGGAGAGGGAAGAGTGGGAAGGAGGAGAGAGTATACGAGATGAGTGGAGGCATGGACAGGAAGGAGCGGATATGGTAGAGATGAGGGCAGGAAGAGAAGTGAAGATGTAGGGGGACCTGAAGGGACGGAAGCAGGAGGAAGTTGAAGGAGGGGGGGGAGGGGTGGTAACCGCAGGGAAAGCCGCAACTCAACGTCTTGCGCCGCACCACCCACCGCAGGAGACCACCCACCTCTCTACCTTGCGGTCACTTGTAATGATTCCGGGGCTTAGCCTCTCGGTCCTCGACCAGGCCTCCTGGTTGCTGGACTGGTTAACCAGGCTGTTGGACGCGGCTGCTCGCAGACTGACGCATACATCACAGCCTGGTTGATCAGGTATCCTTTGGAGGTGCTTATCCAGTTCTCTCTTGAACACTGTGAGGGGTCGGCCAGTTATGTCCCTTATGTGTAGTGGAAGCGTGTTGAACAGTCTCGGGCCTCTGATGTTGATAGTTCTCTCTTGAACACTGTGAGGGGTCGGCCAGTTATGTCCCTTATGTGTAGTGGAAGCGTGTTGAACAGTCTCGGGCCTCTGATGTTGATAGTTCTCTCTTGAACACTGTGAGGGGTCGGCCAGTTATGCCCCTTATGTGTAGTGGAAGCGTGTTGAACAGTCTCGGGCCTCTGATGTTGATAGTTCTCTCTTGAACACTGTGAGGGGTCGGCCAGTTATGTCCCCTTATGTGTAGTGGAAGCGTGTTGAACAGTCTCGGGCCTCTGATGTTGATAATTCTCTCTCAGAGTGTTGCACCTCTGCTTTTGAACAGGGGTATTCTGCACATTCTGCCATGCCTTCTTGTCTCATGTGATGTTATTTCTGTGTGCAGGTTTGGGACCAGCCCCTCTACTATTTTCCACGTGTAAATTATTATGTATTTCTCCCGCCTGCGCTCAAGGGAGTACAGATTTAGGCTCTTTAGTCGGTCCCAATAGTTTAGATGTTTTACTGAGTGGATTCTAGCAGTAAAGGATCTCTGCACGCTCTCCAGTTCAGCAATTTCTCCAGCTTTGAAAGGGGCTGTCATTGTGCAGCAGTACTCCACTCTAGAGAGCACTAGCGTCTGGTGCCGAGTGCATAGACATACTCTATATGGCTTCTTCAAAATACAGTGGAGATAGGGTGACATCTGATGTATGCCAGGCGATTAAGGCAGCGTCTGGGATCCTCTCGGACGTGTACGTGTGTGTGTGTGTGTGTGTGTGTGTGTGTGTGTGTGTGTGTGTGTGTGTGTGTGTGTGTGTGTGTGTGTGTGTGTGTGTGTGTGTGTGTGTATACCACCAGCACCACCACCATATTATATATATATATATATATATATATATATATATATATATATATATATATATATATATATATACATATATATACATGACAATGGTTTACGGTGCAGATTTAACTGAAAAAAACACTGTTAGTAACGCTTCCATTCTAAACCTTCAGTCAACTGATGTACATTTGTGTACGGCCGTCAGCATGTCCCCCCCTCCCCCCCACACACTGTCTCACCACTCCAAGCCCCCCCCCCCCCCCCGTCCCTCTAGGCCTCGCCACACCTTTGATAGTTTCTTGGCCGCTAGTAATATTCTAGGGGGGGGGGCAGGGGAGAAGAGCTGTGGCCAGATGATCATCACTGAGGTGACCAGATACTGACACCCCCCCCCCACCCACATACCAGTGGAACTACCGTACCACTGGTATGTGGGAGGTATTAATTGGTTCACCTTACCTGGAGGCGGGCGGGGCGGGGTGGGGGGGGGGAGAGAAGCGGCCGACAGGTGAGAGACAGGTGAACATGTAACAGTATAGAGAGGCTGGCAGAGAAGCATTGGGAGATAGAAGGGTGTTAAGAACATAAGAACAAAGGTAACTGCAGAAGGCCTATTGGCCCATACGAGGCAGCTCCTATCTATAACCACCCCAATCCCACTCATATACATGTCCAACTCACGCTTGAAACAATAGAGTCGGAGAGCCAGAAGAGGTTGTGAGTGTTGAAGGAGTAAACACGGAGGTGAAACACGGAGGTGAAACACGGAGGTGAAACACGGAGGTGAAACACGGAGGTGAAACACACTCTCTCTGAAACAATGGGGGATGGTAGCCTGGTGGATAGCGCGCAGGGCTCGTAATTCTGTGGCGCAGGTTCGATTCCCGCACCAGACAGAAACAAATGGGCAAAGTTTCTTTCACTCTGAATGCCCCTGTTACCTAGCAGTCAATAGGTACCTGGGAGTTAGTCAGGTGTCACGGGCTGCTCCCTGGTGTGTGTGTGGGGGGGGGGGGAAGTAGTTAGTAAACAGTTGAGTGACAGTTGAGAGGCGGGCCGAAAGAGCAAAGCTCAACCCCCGCAAACACAACTAGGTGAAAACTGTGTTCATATACAGACGAGGAGTCACAATAACGTGACTGAAATATGTTGACCAGACCACACACTAGAAAGTGAAGGGACGACGACGTTTCGGTCCGTCCTGGACCATTCTCAAGTCGATGTACAATCACAATTGACTTGAGAATGGTCCAAGACGGACCGAAACGTCGTCGTCGTCCCTTCACCTTCTAGTGTGTGGTCTGGTCAACACTGTGTTCATCACGGCTGGTGCTCCCGGGAGCAGTGATACATGAAGTGATCAGGTCAGAGCACTAAGAGAGATATTAGTGCTATCAGAGGATCATCTTCTTGAGGTTATCTTGAGATGATTTCGGGGCTTTAGTGTCCCCGCGGCCCGGTCCTCGACCAGGCCTCCACCCCCAGAAAGCAGCCCGTGACAGCTGACTAACACCCAGGTACCTATTTTACTGCTAGGTAACAGGGGCATAGGGTGAAAGAAACTGCCCATTGTTTCTCCCCGGCGCCTGGGATCGAACCCAGGACCACAAGATCACAAGTCCAGTGTGCTGTCCGCTCGGCCGACCGGCTCCCAACAGCTCCCGAGAGGATATCACTAATGCTATCCTCTCGTGTTGGGCACTGTGTTATATATAGCCTGCACCGGTTGTGCTACTGAACGATGCCTTAAGCAGCCGGTGTCCCCAAACGCCCGTGGAATGGCAAGGTCGCTTGCCAACTGCAAATTCCAACGACCTTAACATAGCGGCAGCAAATATGTTAACACCGGTAAATGAAAATAAAATTCATATTCGATCATCATCTGACGCTATTCCCCTTAATTACACACAGAGATCACACTAACGTGATGCATCATATTAACAAATCCACAAGGGCCGTGACGAGGATTCGAACCTGCGTCCTCGTCCTTGACCTCAGCTTAATCATTTAAGCTTCTGGGGGGATATGATCTCGAGCTCCAGCTTTCTAATTAGCCCGAGTGTCTTTTGTCCCTGTCATAGACGCAGCAGTTTTGGCGAGATACAGCAACTTCAAGATCAATTGGCGAACATCTTCGTGCTGTGGCCCTTGTACAAGCTGAGATTTGATCACGTGCAGGGAAAAGTGCGCTCTCACGCACCAGTAAGCAGCTCTAGCGTGCGTGCACACACACACACACACACACACACACACACACACACACACACACACACACACACACACACACACACATGGAATGCATTAGGAAGTGATGTGGTGGAGGCTGACTCCATACACAGTTTCAAGTGTAGATATGATAGAGCCCAGTAGGCTCAGGAATCTGTACACCAGTTGATTGACAGTTGAGAGGCGGGCCCAAAGAGCCAGAGCTCAACCCCCGCAAACACAGCTAGGTGAGTACACACAGAGAGAGACACACACACACACACACAGACACACACACACACACACACACACACACACACACACACACACACACACACACACACACACACACACACACACACACAATGAGACCTGGAACTTCAAGAACAAGAGGTCATAGATTTAAACTAGCTAAACACAGATGCCGAAGAAATATAAGAAAATTCACCTTCGCAAACAGAGTGGTAGACGGTTGGAACAAGTTAAGTGAGAAGGTGGTGGAGGCCAAGACCGTCAGTAGTTTCAAAGCGTTATATGACAAAGAGTGCTGGGAAGACGGGACACCACGAGCGTAGCTCTCATCCTGTAACTACACTTAGGTAATTACACACACACACACTTGAACTCTGGCCTTATATGTGAGATGTAAGGTGGTGTCCGCCCCCTCAAAGTGAGTACACTCCAACTAATGCCTATAATCTTCAGAAACTGAATGTATCTCTTAACCCTGATAAAACTGTTCACTATATTCCCCCTTGGAAAGATGTGGAGGTCTCTCTGCATTATACTCCCATCAGTGTAAAACAAATGTATAACACTGACATTTTGAGATGTATAACATTAGAAGCTATTGACAGTCATCTTCAAATTCTCAAACCGACTGAATCCTATGCCTTTACTGATGGCTCTGTGCAGTTAGGCACTGGTAGAACAGGTTGTGCATGTGCAGTGTATAAAGGGAATGAAATGATCATGACTAGTACACAGAGATTGAACAACTGGGCAAGCACGACACAGACCGAGCTATTGGGTATTTATCTAGCCACTGAATACCTTAAGCTCAATGGTGGTGGAGTTATTTTCTGTGACTCTAAAAGTGCTCTGCAGTCCTTAAATAACCCATCACAATGTATGTCGGAAGTAGCTTGTAATATTAAATGGAATGTAATTTTTGCCAATGATAATAATTCTTGTATAAAATTTGTGTGGATCCCATCCCATGTTGGAGTTGAAAAACATGACTTTGTAGATCAATTGGCCAATGAGGCTTGCAGGAAAGAAAACATTGATTATGACTTTGGACTATCTAATGCAGTTATTAGAAACATACAAATTAAAGAAATTAATTCAGATTTAGAAGAACTAAGAAATGCACAGAGACCTGAAAGCTGCAGTATTAAAAGTTATGACAAGTTCTGTAATAATAGGTATTTGTATGGTCAGCACAGTAACCGGACCAGGCAATGTGATGTAGTAATTGCGCGAATTCGCCTTGGCTATAGACACATCTGGCAGGTTAGTGAGGCTGAGCCACTACCAGAATATTCAGATTGTAAACTCTGTGATAAACCTTTAATGCACTCACTAGAACACTATATTGATGAATGTGAAACCGTAAAGGACTTTAGACCTCCTGGCCTATTGTACCACCAACTGTGTAACTATTTTATTGACTCAGGTGTTCTGGACGACATCCTAACAATTTACCCAAAATTTGCTTGTCCATTTTAAAGAATGAAGAACAATTTCTATTTATACTCTAAGCTGCATCACTTATGAACCCATCCCTGCACTTGTGTGGCAGTGCACAATAGAAAGTTGTTGTCACATATTCACACATTAAAACATTGATTGTAACCATGATATATATGTGCTTCAGCCTACAGTTTAGACCTATTGTCTTATGTATGACCCTCTGTCCTGCGTGACAGTGAATACTAGCATTAACCTCAATTTAATAAGACTATCAAAATTCTCAGATTAGGCAAAATTGTAATTAATTTTGTCAATAAAGATGTTAATAATAATAAACTCCAACTAATCACGGGTCACGGGGTGGTGTGAAGGGCGCACCAGTATGGTCAAAGACCTGCAGCTACGTGAGACTATCAACACTCTTCAAGAAATGTACACATACGCCACACAAAATGATATATTCCCCCAAATCTCAGTTAAGTATGTGGAACATGCCTGGGGCCAGATTCACGAAAGCACTTACGCAAACACTTACGAACGTGTCCATCTTTCCTCAATTTTTGACGGCTTTGGTTACATTTATTAAACAGTTTACAAGCATGAAAACTTGCCAATCAACTGTTGTTATTGTTATAAACAGCCTCCTGGTGCTTCCGAGCTCATTAACTGTGTAATAATTGTAAACAAAGCCGCCAAAGATTGAGAAAAAATGTACAGGTTCGTAAGTGCTTGCGTAACTGCTTTCGTGAATCTGCCCCCAGGTGTGCGGGCTGTGCCCGAGGCCCGACTCTGACCTTTCCACCCCACGAATTGTTGTTATCTCAAAGACCATTAGTGGAACTCATTATGTGAATATTGTAACCTTTTCCCCACCGCCGCCACAATGGGGCTCTTACATATAGTAATGAAATCTAACTAAGCGGCCTGTGAAGGTTACAGCAGCAGCTGGTTACAGAAGGGTGCGGTTACAGCAGCAGCTGGTAGTGACTTTTTGTTGGTTATCTTGAGGTTATCTTGAGATGATTTCGGGGCTTTAGTGTCCCCGCGACCCGGTCTTCGACCAGCCCTCTACCCCCAGGAAGCAGCCCGTGACAGCTGACTAACACCCAGGTACCTATTTTACTGCTTGTTAACAGGGGCATCAGGGTGAAAGAAACTCTGCCCACTGTTTCTCACCGGCGCCCGGGATCGAACCCGGGACCACAGGATCACGCGTGCTGAGAGGGGACGGCCAGTTATGTCCCTTATGTGTAGTGGAAGTGTTGAACAGTCTCGGACCTCTGATGTTGATAGTTCTCTCTTGAACACTGTGAGGGGTCGGCCAGTTATGCCCCTTATGTGTAGTGGAAGCGTGTTGAACAGTCTCGGGCCTCTGATGTTGATAGTTCTCTCTTGAACACTGTGAGGGGTCTGCCAGTTATGCCCCTTATGTGTAGTGGAAGCGTGTTGAACAGTCTCGGGCCTCTGATGTTGATAGTTCTCTCTTGAACACTGTGAGGGGTCGGCCAGTTATGTCCCCTTATGTGTAGTGGAAGCGTGTTGAACAGTCTCGGGCCTCTGATGTTGATAGTTCTCTCTTGAACACTGTGAGGGGTCGGCCAGTTATGTCCCCTTATGTGTAGTGGAAGCGTGTTGAACAGTCTCGGGCCTCTGATGTTGATAGTTCTCTCTTGAACACTGTGAGGGGTCGGCCAGTTATGTCCCCTTATGTGTAGTGGAAGCGTGTTGAACAGTCTCGGGCCTCTGATGTTGATAGTTCTCTCTTGAACACTGTGAGGGGTCGGCCAGTTATGTCCCCTTATGTGTAGTGGAAGCGTGTTGAACAGTCTCGGGCCTCTGATGTTGATAGTTCTCTCTCAGAGCTCTCTGAACCAATGAAATAGTAACCGACACAGTATAGGCCAGCCAGACTATGGGAAAACACGAAAATATGAAACGGCGATAAAGCTGTCCTAACGCAGGTGTTCTTAATTAACCTTTCTCCTGCAGAGAGAATGCAGAGATCCTTTACTGGTCAGCCTGGTTGACCAGTCCAGCAACGAGGAGGCCTGATCGACGACCGGGCCGCAGGGACGCTAAGCCCCGAATACACTTCAACGTAACCTCCTAATACACTGATTCTTAACCTTTCTCCTAATACACTGATTCTTAACCTTTCTCCTTGCTCTCAGACCTTCCACAAGATAAAGCTGGCCTCACCCCCCCCCCTCCACCACAACAGTTGGTAAACATATTGTTATGGGAATTACTAACAGAACCATCCTGGTTTGACAACTATATTGACAATTGAAAATACAATTACCAAAGTGCATCCCCGCACCCTTGAGAAACAGGTTTGGCGCCACCAGGTGGTGCAGGACCCCCCAACCCCCCACCTTCCCACCACTGGTAAAACTGGTTGTGTTTGGTGGGTGGTGAAGGTGTGTTGATGAGTGTTGACCTCACAGGTGTTGACCGAGCACGTGTTGACCGAGCACGTGTTGACCGAGCACGTGTTGACCGAGCACGTGTTGACCGAGCACGTGTTGACCGAGCAGCTCAAGTCTGGTCATGATGACTGGAGGTGGAGCTTGAGGGTGACACCAAGGTGCTCCTCGAAGCTTACCAAGCTGTGAATGACGTGTGTGGTGGTGGCAGGTGTTGTGTGTGTTGCGGCAACACTCGACACAATCAGATGCTTCCGAGGATCGATGTCCTTGCGGTCCGGTCGCGGACCAGACATTCTAGTTGGTATAGTCTGGTCGCCCACGCTGTTAGACCCCGCTGCTGGCAGTCTGACATATATCAATCACAGCCCTGTGGTGGGCCTGCGGGCCGCTCCAAGCAACAGCCTGGTGGACCAAACTCTCACAAGTCAAGCCTGGCCTCGGGCCGGGCTTGGGGAGTAGAACAACTCCCAGAACCCCATCAACCAGGTAAGCCCGCTTGATCACGTATCATTTGGTGATTTTTATCACAGCAACACAATCACGAAAGGCAGTAATTACAGACTAATCAGCATGTTGGCATTATACAGACAGGTTTATGCAAGGGCTCTAAGACGAGTAACCGCGGGGAGAGGGGCTCTAAGACGAGTAACCGCGGAGAGAGGGGCTCTAAGACGAGTAACCGCGGAGAGAAGGGCTCTAAGACGAGTAACCGCGGAGAGAGGGGCTCTAAGACGAGTAACCGCGGAGAGAGGGGCTCTAAGACGAGTAACCGCGGAGAGAGGGGCTCTAAGACGAGTAACCGCGTAGAGAGGGGCTCTAAGACGAGTAACCGCGTACAGAGGGGCTCTAAGACGAGTAACCGCGGGGAGAGAGGCTCTAAGACGAGTAACCGCGGGGAGAGAGGGGCTCTAAGACGAGTAACCGCGGGGAGAGAGGGGCTCTAAGACGAGTAACCGCGGGGAGAGGGGCTCTAAGACGAGTAACCGCGGGGAGAGAGGGGCTCTAAGACGAGTAACCGCGTAGAGAGGGGGCACACAAGCAGCACCTGGGGGGGGGGGTAAAGCAGGGGTGAGGTTATCTTGAGATGAGTTCGGGCTTAGCGTCCCCGCGGCCCGGTCCTCGACCAGGCCTCATTTTTGTTACTCACCCTCGAGAAAGCAGCCCGTAGCAGCTGACTAACTCCCAGGTACCTATTTACTGCTAGGTGAACAGGGGCATCAGGGTGAGAGAAACATTTTGCCCATTTGTCTCCGCCTCCACCGGGGATAGAACCCGCTACCTTAGGACTACGAATCCGAAGCGCTGTCCACCCAGCTGTCAGGCGCCCAAACCGCAAAGGTAACCGCATGGGGTTCGTAACCAGGGAACCGGGGGGGGGGGCCTCCATACACCACCATTAACTGTACGCTTCAAGACACACAACACCACCATTAACTGTACCCTTCAAGACACACAACACCACTATTAACTGTACCCTTCAATACACGGAACACCACCATTAACTGTACCCTTCAAGACACTATTATCAACCAAGACAGTCATCTCAAAGCTCGGGGAGTAGATACATTCCCAAGACCCTCTCCAGATATGCTCCAGGTATTCTAATATTTAATCTAGGATATTTTCTACACAAACTTACCAGAGCTTTCAATTCTTCTTACATATAGTATATATGTAAGTATATACTATACTAACTAGTATATTATGGTGACCAGAGGAACCTGTGTCAAAGCTAGGAGGGGAAACCATATGGCTCTCATTGAAGACTTCTACATAACCACTGTCACACTCACACACACACACACACACACACACACACACACACACACACACACACACACACACACACACACACACACACACACACACGCACACACACGCCTCGTAGCCTGGTGGATAGCGCGCAGGACTCGTAATTCTGTGGCGCGGGTTCGATTCCCGCACGAGGCAGAAACAAATGGGCAAAGTTTCTTTCACCCTAAGTGCCCCTGTTACCTAGCAGAAAATAGGTACCTGGGAGTTAGTCAGCTGTCACGGGCTGCTTCCTGGGGTGTGTGTGTGTGGTGTGGGGGAAAAAAAAAAAGAAAAAAAAAAAAAAAAAAAAAAAAAAAAGTAGTTAGTAAACAGTTGATTGACAGTTGAGAGGCGGGCCGAAAGAGCAAAGCTCAACCCCCGCAAAAACACAACTAGTAAACACACAGCTTTCTCGGATGAGCCCCAAGCTTCCTCATTGGTGCACCTGAGTAGGTTACCTAGGTAACTAGGCGAATACCTGCTGGTGCGTGCGTGCGTGCGTGCATCAAGAGCTGGCTGTGTAATACTGAGAGTCCCATTTACTGGAGTGGACCTGGAATGGGTTCTGGGAGTTGTTCTGCTCACCAAGCCCGGTGCCATCACTGGAACTAAAAGGCTTGGGGCGGGGTGCAGGCGTGCACCCTATGAAACATTATACAGGGTACAAAACATAATCGAATTTGCCAATAGTAGGAAAACAGCATATCAAGCATATCAAGCATATATTGCGTTAGCCAGAAAAATAAGATGGATTACGAGAACTTTCAAATCCAGGGATGCCATCACGATGGTTGTACTCTTCAAATCACTTGTGCTGCCTCGTCTTGAGTACTGCTCGGTACCTACTTTTCCCTTCAGAGAAGTAGAGATTGCTGAAATAGAGGGAATACAGAGAACATATACCTGGTTGATGGGGTTCTGGGAGTTCTACTCCGCAAGCCCGGCCCGAGGCCAGGCTTGACTTGTGAGAGTTTGGTCTCAAGTCTCTGGTCTTGTGTAACAAGTTACAAGTCTTTGGTCTCATATACGGCATGCATACATAGACGCGATAAAGCACCTAAATTATTCTGATCGTCTCAAAGCTCTCCAAATGTACTCACTAGAAAGGAGACGAGAGAGATACCAAATAATATACACATGGAAAATACTGGAGGGACAGGTCCCTAATCTACACAGTAAAATAACAACGTACTGGAGTGAACGATATGGAAGAAAATGCAGAATAGAACCAGTGAAGAGCAGAGGTGCCATAGGCACAATCAAAGAACACTGTATAAACATCAGAGGACCGCGGTTGTTCAACATCCTCCCAGCGAGCATAAGAAATATTGCCGGAACAACCGTGGACATCTTCAAGAGAAAACTAGATTTTTTTTGGTGGACCAAACTGTCACAAGTCAAGCCTGGCCTTGGGCCGGGCTTGGGGAGTAGAACAACTCCCAGAACCCCATCAACCAGGTATCAACCAGGTAAGCAGGCGTGCAGGCCTGGTACGATGGTTGGCCCGCTCAAGCAGGTCAACAAGTTCAAATACCTAGTTGTGCTTGCGGGGGTTGAGCTCTGCTCTTTCGGCCCGCCTCTCAACTGTTTCTACTACTACTACTATTTTCTTTTCACATACCACACACACCCCAGGAAGCAGCCCGTGACAGCTGACCTATCTCCTCCCAGGTAACACCCAGGTACCTATTTACTGCTAGGTAACAGGGGCATAGGGTGAACAAAAAACTCTGCCCAATGTTTCTCGCCAGCGCCCGGGATGGAACCCGGGACCACAGGTTCACGTGCCCAGCGTGCTGTCCGCTCGGCCGGCCGGCCCCATATGTGGGGGGAAGGGTGTCCCTGTCCAGTGTCGGGTGGTCTATGAGGATATCCTCAATAACACCAAAGTGGACCATCTAATTGCATAGCTTCAGGTACCGTAACGCAGGCAGCTCTGAACGGTGAAATGACTGTACATTCAATTATATAATGGAGGAGAGTATGGTCCACCTCCTCTTCGTCGAGGTCACACTCGGGGCTGGGAGAGTTGCACTCGGGGCTGGGAGGGTCACACTCGGGGCTGGGAGGGTCACACTCGGGGCTAAGAGAGTTGCACTCGGGGCTAAGAGAGTTGCACTCGGGGCTAAGAGAGTTGCACTCGGGGCTAAGAGAGTTGCACTCGGGGCTAAGAGAGTCGCACTCGGGGCTAAGAGAGTCGCACTCGGGGCTAAGAGAGTCGCACTCGGGGCTAAGAGAGTCGCACTCGGGGCTAAGAGAGTCGCACTCGGGGCTAAGAGAGTCGCACTCGGGGCTAAGAGAGTTGCACTCGGGGCTAAGAGAGTTGCACTCGGGGCTAAGAGAGTCGCACTCGGGGCTAAGAGAGTCGCACTCGGGGCTAAGAGAGTCGCACTCGGGGCTAAGAGAGTCGCACTCGGGGCTAAGAGAGTCGCACTCGGGGCTAAGAGAGTCGCACTCGGGGCTAAGAGAGTCGCACTCGGGGCTAAGAGAGTCGCACTCGGGGCTAAGAGAGTCGCACTCGGGGCTAAGAGAGTCGCACTCGGGGCTAAGAGAGTTGCACTCGGGGCTAAGAGAGTTGCACTCGGGGCTAAGAGAGTCGCACTCGGGGCTAAGAGAGTCGCACTCGGGGCTAAGAGAGTCGCACTCGGGGCTAAGAGAGTCGCACTCGGGGCTAAGAGAGTCGCACTCGGGGCTAAGAGAGTCGCACTCGGGGCTAAGAGAGTCGCACTCGGGGCTAAGAGAGTCGCACTCGGGGCTAAGAGAGTCGCACTCGGGGCTAAGAGAGTCGCACTCGGGGCTAAGAGAGTCGCACTCGGGGCTAAGAGAGTTGCACTCGGGGCTAAGAGAGTTGCACTCGGGGCTAAGAGAGTTGCACTCGGGGCTAAGAGAGTTGCACTCGGGGCTAAGACAGTTGCACTCGGGGCTAAGACAGTTGCACTCGGGGCTAAGAGAGTTGCACTCGGGGCTAAGAGAGTTGCACTCGGGGCTAAGAGAGTTGCACTCGGGGCTGGGAGAATTAGGTATACGGTATACTAGTATACCAGGCGACTGTATACCATTAGTCCCACATTGACTAATAAGACTAACAAGACACAATAGCCACTCGCCAGCTCGTTCAAGACACTTTGGTCCATATCTGCTGAGATGTAAGGGGCGGCAAGGTACCTTCCAAGACATTAGAGCCAGGGCATCTTTTCAGGGCCTGGAACAGATGGGACAGTAGTAGAGCCAGGTAGTGTAACAAGACCATCACATGGGACCAAACTTAACGGGACAGACCACCGTTTTTGTCCTCACCAAACCCTCTATTCATTCTCCACCCTTCCCTCCTCCTCTATCCCCATGTCCTGGTTATATTTGTAAAATCCTCTCGGGCCTGGACCCGAGCACAGCGGTCACCACAACACACACGCTACATCAACACTGTGTTCCTGTGTGTTGTGCCGTGAGCGCACACAGTGGGAGGCAACACGTTAGTCACAGGAGCAACACTTGACACTCACACACACACACAGTGGGAGGCAACACGTTAGTCACAGGAGCAACACTTGACACACACACACACACACTGGTAACACAAGGCATCTGTCCCCTCCCGCAGTTGTCACAGTCAACAATTTGAGGAGAATTAACATACATGTAAACACCTGTGTAGTCATTCTTCCCGTCTTGTTATTTGCCAAGGAAAAGATTTGGCTGGCTGGCTGGCTGGCTGGCTGGCTGGCTGGCTGGCTGGCTGGCTGGCTGCCTGGCTGGCTGCCTGCCTGGCTGCCTGCCTGGCTGCCTGGCTGGCTGGCTGGCTGGCTGGCTGGCTGGCTGGCTGGCTGGCTGGCTGGCTGGCTGGCTGGCTGCCTGCCTGCCTGCCTGCCTGCCTGCCTGCCTGCCTGCCTGCCTACCTGCCGACAAAACTACTTACCTGCTCATCCTTGAATAATTTCAATGATACTTTAGTCTACTTGAGTCTCTTATTTATAAAAAAAAAAAAATGCTTGATAAAAAAAGCATATTCAAATTGTTACTAGTGTGAGGGGGGGGGGCGGGGGTAGGGGGGGGGGAGGAGACGAAGGTAGTAGAGAGAAGGATGCTAAAGGTCCTCCCAGGAATAAGAAACCTTTCTTATGAAGACTATTTACCTCTACATTCTCCAGACAGACCAAGATTAAGAGGTGACATAACGGTAGCATACAGGCGAATGAAAGGGGGCATAACAATGGGGGATTAAATAAGGTTTTAAATATCAGCACAACACGAAACACAATGGATACAAACTGGAGAAGTGTCTATTCATGAAAGACCTGGGTAAATACCGGTTAGGAAACCCGAGTTTGGAACCGAATGGCCCGAGGCCAGGCTTGACTTGTGAGAGTTTGGTTATCTTGAGGTTATCTTGAGATGATTTCGGGGTTTTAGTGTCCCCGCGGCCCGGTCCTCGACCAGGCCTCCAACCCCAGGAAGCAGCCCGTGACAGCCGACTCCCAGGTACCTATTTACTGCTAGGTAACAGGGGGCACAAGGCTATTGCTTGGAGCGGCCCACTGGCCCACATACCCACCACAGCTCAGCTGATCCGGAACTTCTCTATGAATGATAAACTGATAACACTACTACATTCCCATATTTCGGGCTAATCATGCCCGTGCCACCTCTTGGCTGGCTTAATCTTCACCAATCAGTCTATATTCCCATAATATCAGAGCAGTACCCACTCCTGGGGGTCAGTGGTTCGAGAGACTCGTTAACCAGACCACCATTAACCGAGAGGCCTGGTCAGAGAGCGGGCCGCGGGGACGCTGATCCCAGAAATCTCCACAAGGTGGCCCCAAGTGAATGGAATACATGAGTGAGTTTGGGTGGATATATGGCCCAATAGGTCCTCTGCAGTTTCCTTTATTCGTATATTTACAAGGGAAACATGTACTCTAGTGTGGTCTTACCCTCCACGTGTACTCTAGAGCCCCCGTTCATGCCTGCATGTACTCTAGTGTGGTCTTACCCTCCACGTGTACTCTAGAGCCCCCGTTCATGCCTGCATGTACTCTAGTGTGGCCCTTACCCTCCACGTGTACTCTAGAGCCCCCGTTCATGCCTGCATGTACTCTAGTGTGGTCTTACCCTCCGCGTGTACTCTAGAGCCCCCGTTCATGCCTGCATGTACTCTAGTGTGGCCCTTACCCTCCACGTGTACTCTAGAGCCCCCGTTCATGCCTGCATGTACTCTAGTGTGGTCTTACCCTCCACGTGTACTCTAGAGCCCCCGTTCATGCCTGCATGTACTCTAGTGTGGTCTTACCCTCCGCGTGTACTCTAGAGCCCCCGTTCATGCCTGCATGTACTCTAGTGTGGCCCTTACCCTCCACGTGTACTCTAGAGCCCCCGTTCATGCCTGCATGTACTCTAGTGTGGTCTTACCCTCCGCGTGTACTCTAGAGCCCCCGTTCATGCCTGCATGTACTCTAGTGTGGTCTTACCCTCCGCGTGTACTCTAGAGCCCCCGTTCATGCCTGCATGTACTCTAGTGTGCCCCTTACCCTCCGCGTGTACTCTAGAGCCCCCGTTCATGCCTGCATGTACTCTAGTGTGGTCTTACCCTCCACGTGTACTCTAGAGCCCCCGTTCATGCCTGCATGTACTCTAGTGTGCCCCTTACCCTCCACATGTACTCTAGTGTGGTCTTACCCTCCACATGTACTCTAGAGCCCCCGTTCATGCCTGCATGTACTCTAGTGTGGTCTTACCCTCCGCGTGTACTCTAGAGCCCCCGTTCATGCCTGCATGTACTCTAGTGTGGCCCTTACCCTCCACGTGTACTCTAGAGCCCCCGTTCATGCCTGCATGTACTCTAGTGTGCCCCTTACCCTCCACGTGTACTCTAGAGCCCCCGTTCATGCCTGCATGTACTCTAGTGTGGCCCTTACCCTCCGCGTGTACTCTAGAGCCCCCGTTCATGCCTGCATGTACTCTAGTGTGCCCCTTACCCTCCACGTGTACTCTAGAGCCCCCGTTCATGCCTGCATGTACTCTAGTGTGGTCTTACCCTCCGCGTGTACTCTAGAGCCCCCGTTCATGCCTGCATGTACTCTAGTGTGCCCCTTACCCTCCACGTGTACTCTAGAGCCCCCGTTCATGCCTGCATGTACTCTAGTGTGGCCCTTACCCTCCGCGTGTACTCTAGAGCCCCCGTTCATGCCTGCATGTACTCTAGTGTGCCCCTTACCCTCCACGTGTACTCTAGAGCCCCCGTTCATGCCTGCATGTACTCTAGTGTGCCCCTTACCCTCCACGTGTACTCTAGAGCCCCCGTTCATGCCTGCATGTACTCTAGTGTGGTCTTACCCTCCGCGTGTACTCTAGAGCCCCCGTTCATGCCTGCATGTACTCTAGTGTGCCCCTTACCCTCCACGTGTACTCTAGAGCCCCCGTTCATGCCTGCATGTACTCTAGTGTGCCCCTTACCCTCCACGTGTACTCTAGAGCCCCCGTTCATGCCTGCATGTACTCTAGTGTGGTCTTACCCTCCGCGTGTACTCTAGAGCCCCCGTTCATGCCTGCATGTACTCTAGTGTGCCCCTTACCCTCCACGTGTACTCTAGAGCCCCCGTTCATGCCTGCATGTACTCTAGTGTGCCCCTTACCCTCCACGTGTACTCTAGAGCCCCCGTTCATGCCTGCATGTACTCTAGTGTGGTCTTACCCTCCGCGTGTACTCTAGAGCCCCCGTTCATGCCTGCATGTACTCTAGTGTGCCCCTTACCCTCCACGTGTACTCTAGAGCCCCCGTTCATGCCTGCATGTACTCTAGTGTGCCCCTTACCCTCCACGTGTACTCTAGAGCCCCCGTTCATGCCTGCATGTACTCTAGTGTGGTCTTACCCTCCGCGTGTACTCTAGAGCCCCCGTTCATGCCTGCATGTACTCTAGTGTGCCCCTTACCCTCCACGTGTACTCTACAGCCCCCGTTCATGCCTGCATGTACTCTAGTGTGCCCCTTACCCTCCACATGTACTCTACAGCCCCCGTTCATGCCTGCATGTACTCTAGTGTGCCCCTTACCCTCCACATGTACTCTAGAGCCCCCGTTCATGCCTGCATGTACTCTAGTGTGCCCCTTACCCTCCACATGTACTCTACAGCCCCCGTTCATGCCTGCATGTACTCTAGTGTGCCCCTTACCCTCCACATGTACTCTAGAGCCCCCGTTCATGCCTGCATGTACTCTAGTGTGCCCCTTACCCTCCACATGTACTCTACAGCCCCCGTTCATGCCTGCATGTACTCTAGTGTGCCCCTTACCCTCCACATGTACTCTAGAGCCCCCGTTCATGCCTGCATGTACTCTAGTGTGGCCCTTACCCTCCACGTGTACTCTACAGCCCCCCCCCTCCCGACCCCAGAGGACGAGCACTCTGGGCGGATGGTCGACAAACGACGTGTTCTGTAATGCAGGACGCCGGCCCTAGTGGACGGGTTCTCCCTCACTATTTCCACAACCTTAATAAATCCTCCCTTTCTCTCTCTCACACACACACACACACACACACACACACACACACACACACACACACACACACACACACACACACACTAAAGGAAGGAGCAAGAGAACTGAGCCTACCACTCTCCATAGTGTATAACAAATCACTGGCAACAGGGGAACTGCCAGATATTTGGAAAGCAGCTAACGTAGTCCCGATATACAAGAAAGGGGATAGACAGGAGGCACTGAACTACAGGCCAGTGTCCCTAACCTGCATACCATGCAAGCTGATGGAGAAGATTGTGCGAAAAAAACTAGTGGAGCATCTGGAGCGAAGGAACTTTGTAACACAGCATCAACATGGGTTCAGGGATGGCAGGTCCTGCCTCACAGGGTTACTTGAATTCTACGACCAGGCAACAAAAATAAGGCAAGAAAGAGAAGGGTGGGCAGACTGCATATTTTTGGATTGTCAGAAAGCCTTTGATACAGTGCCACACAAGAGGCTAGTGCGAAAGTTGGAGATGCAGGCTGGAGTGAGAGGGAAGGTACTCCGGTGGATAGAGGAATACCTAAGAAACAGGAGACAACGAGTCTGTGTGAGGGGTGAGGTCTCAGATTGGCGAGACGTCACAAGTGGAGTCCCGCAGGGGTCAGTCCTTGGACCTATACTGTTTCTGGTATATGTAAATGATCTCCCAGAGGGTATAGATTCGTTCCTCTCAATGTTTGCCGACGATGCAAAAATTATGAGGAGGATTGAAACAGAGGATGATAGTAGGAGGCTACAAGATGACCTGGATAGACTGAGTGAATGGTCCAACAAATGGCTGTTGAAGTTCAACCCGAGTAAATGCAAAGTAATGAAACTAGGCAGTGGAAACAGGAGGCCAGGCACAGGATACAGAATAGGAGATGAAGTACTTAATGAAACAGACAGAGAGAACGATCTAGGAGTTGATATCACACCAAACCTGTCTCCTGAAGCCCACATAAAGAGAATAACGTCTGCGGCATATGCGAGGCTGGCTAACATCAGAACGGCGTTCAGGAACCTGTGTAAGGAATCATTCAGAATCTTGTACACCACATATGTAAGACCAATCCTGGAGTATGCGGCCCCAGCATGGAGCCCGTACCTGGTCAAGCACAAGACGAAGCTGGAAAAAGTCCAAAGGTATGCTACTAGACTAGTCCCAGAACTAAGAGGCATGAGTTATGAGGAAAGGCTACGGGAAATGCACCTCACGACACTGGAAGACAGAAGAGTAAGGGGGGACATGATCACAACCTACAAAATCCTCAGGGGAATCGACCGGGTAAACAAGGATGAACTTTTCAACACTGGTGGGACGCGAACAAGGGGACACAGGTGGAAGCTGAGTACCCAAATGAGCCACAGAGACGTTAGAAAGAACTTTTTCAGTGTCAGAGTAGTTAGCAAATGGAATGCATTAGGAAGTGATGTGGTGGAGGCTGACTCCATTCACAGTTTCAAATGTAGATATGATAGAGCCCAATAGGCTCAGGAATCTGTACACCAGTTGATTGACGGTTGAGAGGCGGGACCAAAGAGCCAGAGCTCAACCCCCGCAAGCACAATTAGGTGAGTACAATTAGGTGAGTACACACACACACACATACTACCCTGGGTCTGGTAGCTGAGTGGACAGCCTATGGCCCGGGTTCGATTCCCGGCGCCGGCAGGAAAATGGCAGTTTCTTTCACCTTGATGCCCCTGTTACTTAGCAGTAAATAGGTACCTGGGAGTTAGACAGCTGCTACGGGGTGCTTCCTTGGTGTGTGTGTGTGTGTGTGTGTGTGTGTGTTAGGGGGGGGGACAGTTGAGAGGCGGGCCGAAAGAGCTAGAGCTTAACCCCCGCAAGCACAACTAGGTGAATACATACACAGGTTTACTAGGTGAGTACTAGACCACACTCTACCTCCCCCTCCCCCTCCCCCCCCCACCACGTCGTTCGTCGAGGATAATGACTTTCCACCGAAACTTTCCTCATCATTAAATTCTTTTGTGCATATTTTCCAAACCAACTTATGGCCAGAGATATGACTGGTGGCGCCTGGGTGTTTAGCTGGAGGGTGAGGCTCCGAGTGTGTCCTGGTACCTTACCTTGAGGTTGCCTGGAGGGGACTTCGGGGCTCAGCGACCCCGGGGCCCGGTCGTCGATCAGGCCTCCTCGTTGCTGAACTGGTCAACTAGGCTGTTGGACGCGGCTGCTCGCAGCCTGAGTATTTAACCCATTATTTTTTTTCTCCTTTGGTAGCATGGATACCTGGATGATTGGTTGAGTGGATACCTGGAGCATACTTGGAGAGCATCCTGGGAGTTGTTCTACTCCACGAGCCCGGCATGAGGCCAGGCTCGACCAGGATAGATGAATGGTGAGGTCGGGGGGACGGAAGAATGGTTGGGTCGGTCGGCAGTTGAAGCTTTGATGGTTTGGATATATGAAGGGTTAGGCGGGGATTAAGCTGTAATTAAGCTGTGGATATGTGGGCCTGCGGGCCGCTCCAAGCAACAGCCTGGTGGACCAAACTCTCACAAGTCAAGCCTGGCCTGGGGCCGGGCTTGGGGAGTAGAACAACTCCCAGAACTCCATCAACCAGGTATCAGGACAGTTAAGAGGCGGAAGACCTTACCTTTAAAGAACACAATAAAGTAGTTGTCACAACTGCAAGAAAAATGACAGGTTGGATAACAAGAACCTTTCACACTAGAGATGCTATACCGATGATGATACTTTTCAAGACGCTAGTGCTCTCTAGAGTGGAGTACTGTTGCACAATGACAGCCCCTTTCAAAGCTGGAGAAATTGCTGACCTAGAGAGCGTGCAGAGATCCTTTACTGCTAGAATCCACTCAGTAAAACATCTAAATTATTGGGACCGACTAAAGAGCCTAAATCTGTATTCTCTTGAGCGCAGGCGGGAGAGATACATAATAATTTACACGTGGAAAATATTAGAGGGGCTGGTCCCAAACCTGCACACAGAAATAACACCACATGAGACCAGGAGGCATGGCAGGATGTGCAGAATACCCCCGTTGAAGAGCAGAGGTGCAACAGGTACTCTGAGAGAGAACTATCAACATCAGAGGCCCGAGACTGTTCAACACGCTTCCACTACACATAACTCATTCGTCAGGCTACGAGCATCCGCGTCCAACAGCCTGGTTAACCAGTTTAGCAACGAGGAGGCCAGGTCGACGACCGGGCCGCGGGGACATAAGAGCCCCGAAATCATCGCAAGGTAACCTCAAGGTATCCAAGGGACCAAAGAGCCAGAGCTCAACCCCCGCAAGCACAACTAGAGTACAGTGTAAGTAGGAGCCGCGAGAGACAGGTTCTAAATCTACATCCCCCAATGCTATATAAATAGGAGCTGCCTCCTATGGGGCCAAAAGTCCTTTTGTAGTTACCTTAATTATTATCTCCTCACAATTCCTACCATGTCAGGGAGCCGGTCGGCCGAGCGGACAGCACACTGGACTTGTGATCCTGTGGTCCGGGGTTCGATCCCGGGCGCCGGCGAGAAACAATGGGCAGATTTCTTTCACCCTATGCCCCTGTTACCTAGCAGTAAAATAGGTACCTGGGTGTTAGCCAGCTGTCACGGGCTGCTTCCTGGGGGTGGAGGCCTGGTCGAGGACCGGGCCGTGGGGACACTAAAAAGCCCCGAAATCATCTCAAGATAACCTCAAGATAACCTTCCCATCTACACAAGTTTCTTTGTCATCTACCCGCTCTCCCGATCCATTTGTTGACAATCTCTCTCACCAATTAACAGGAATTTGGCTGGCGGTCTCTTGACTATTTCCTAGTCAGTTCGCGGCCTCCTGTCTCTATTTCCTCCACCTTGAGAGATAGTAAACGACTCGAAGCAGTGTTCCGGCGAGACAATGGTGGCCACAAAAACCCCGCACTATTGTTATATGCACTTAGGTCTTTCTGAAGGTCCCGTCGCTACCACTGGAGAGAGCATACATGGTGAGGGTTCTGGGGGTTCTTCTGCTCCACGACCCCGGCCTCAGGCTCCATGCTACTACAGCCCGGCCTGGGGCCAGGCTCCATGCTACTACAGCCCGGCCTGGGGCCAGGCTCCATGCTACTACAGCCCGGCCTGGGGCCAGGCTCCATGCTATTACAGCCCGGCCTGGGGCCAGGCTCCATGCTACTACAGCCCGGCCTGGGGCCAGGCTCCATGCTACTACAGCCCGGCCTGGGGCCAGGCTCCATGCTACTACAGCCCGGCCTGGGGCCAGGCTCCATGCTACTACAGCCCGGCCTGGGGCCAGGCTCCATGCTATTACAGCCCGGCCTGGGGCCAGGCTCCATGCTACTACAGCCCGGCCTGGGGCCAGGCTCCATGCTACTACAGCCCGGCCTGGGGCCAGGCGACTGGAACTGAAGTTGATGATAAAAATCTTACCCCTCCCCTCTCTCTCACCCCACTTTCCCTCCCTCCCTCTCTCTCTCTGTCCCTCCTAGTGTGTTCTGGTGCGTGAATCACTGCAATTATCTTCCGTCTTTACTCTTCACTAAACAATGTGTTTATCTCTGCTTTTAACCTCTCCCCGTCACCTCTTCCTCTCACGCGCACACACACACACATATTATATATATATATATATATATATATATATATATATATATATATATATATATATATATATATATATATATATATATATATATATATATATATATATATATATGGTAGAATAAATAAAAAGCATTCTCCACCACCGTCCACCATTCACTCCTCGCAGCTCAATAACTGGCTGCCACAATATATTCATAGCCTACCACCAAGCCCCCACACCATACACAGCACCATGGGTCCCACCACCATCTCTCCCAGCATCATGGGACCCACCCCCATCTCCCCCAGCACCATGGGTCCCACCACCATCTCTCCCAGCATCATGGGACCCACCCCCATCTCCCCCAGCACCATGGGTCCCACCACCATCTCTCCCAGCATCATAGGACCCACCACCATCTCTCCCAGCATCATAGGACCCACCCCCATCTCTCCCAGCACCATGGGACCCACCCCCATCTCTCCCAGCATCATGGGACCCACCCCCCATCTCTCCCAGCACCATGGGATCCACCCCCATCTCTCCCAGCATCATGGGACCCACCACCATCTCCCCCAGCATCATGGGACCCACCACCATCTCCCCCAGCATCATGGGACCCCACCACCATCTCCCCCAACATCATGGGTCCCACCACCATCTCTCCCAACATCCCCTCGCAAGAATTCTACCGTTTCTTCTCTGGTTCTTAACTTGCAAATTGCATTGTGGTTGCTGGAGTCCTTAATTAAGCTGTCACCAGCTTTCAATGGTATTGTCTTTAGATTTACCTGTGTTTCTGTGGTCTTTCAGTTTGATCTCAACTAGTGCCTTGAAGGGGTTGCGGGGATCAATGTACTCGCGGCTCGGTCACCGAAAGAGACTTCCTGTGTTGTGATATAGTTTCCGAGCAAATAGCTGCTATAACTAGTATCATTATAAGGGTGAATAACGAATGAATGAATGAAGATTGTGAGCACTTCAAGACAGAGTGACCCCCCCCAAGGCCTTCAATTCTATTCGGGCTCGCCATAGCCCGTGCTACTTGGGACTTTCTGTTCCAGGTTGCGAATCTTTAACAACAATTTAAGGGGCCTCGTAGCCTGGTGGATAGCGCGCAGGACTCGTAATTCTGTGGCGCGGGTTCGATTCCCGCACGAGGCAGAAACAAATGGGCAAAGTTTCTTTCGCCCTATGCCCCTGTGACCTATCAATAAAAAAAATAGGTACCTGGGTGTTAGTGAGCTGTCACGGGCTGCTTCCTGGGGGTGGAGGCCTGGTCGAGGACCGGGCCGCGGGGACACTAAAGCCCCGAAATCATCTCAAGATAACCTCAACAATAATTCTACACTAAGAGGGAAGGCGGAGTGTGGGGGACAAAGACTCGCCCGGGTCTTAATTCACTCACCTTTTTTCACAGGTAAAGTTGCAGTAAAAATTATGATTTAAAGAAGAATAGGGCTAAGAGGTTATTGTTGGCCTGGCCGCCATTGTTGGTGGTAGTGGCGGCGCTTCTGCCAGCTTGACCGGCACACTGTGTCAAGTTTGACCGTCACACTGTCAAGCTTGACCGTCACACTGTGTCAAGCTTGACCGTCACACTGTGTCAAGCTTGACCGTCACCCTGTGTCAAGCTTGACCGTCACTGTGTCAAGTTTGACCGTCACCCTGTGTCAAGTTTGACCGTCACACTGTCAAGCTTGACCGTCACCCTGTGTCAAGCTTGACCGTCACCCTGTGTCAAGCTTGACCGTCACCCTGTGTCAAGCTTGACCGTCACCCTGTGTCAAGTTTGACCGTCACCCTGTGTCAAGTTTGACCGTCACCCTGTGTCAAGTTTGACCGTCACCCTGTGTCAAGCTTGACCGTCACACTGGGCCAAGCTTGACCGTCACACTGTGCCAAGCTTGACCGTCACACTGGGCCAAGCTTGACCGTCACACTGTGCCAAGCTTGACCGTCACACTGTGCCAAGCTTGACCGTCACCCTGGGCCAAGCTTGACCGTCACCCTGGGCCAAGCTTGACCGTCACCCTGGGCCAAGCTTGACCGTCACCCTGGGCCAAGCTTGACCGTCACCCTGGGCCAAGCTTGACCGTCACCCTGGGCCAAGCTTGACCGTCACCCTGGGCCAAGCTTGACCGTCACCCTGGGCCAAGCTTGACCGTCACCCTGGGCCAAGCTTGACCGTCACCCTGGGCCAAGCTTGACCGTCACCCTGGGCCAAGCTTGACCGTCACACTGTGCCAAGTTTGACCGTCACACAGGGAGCCGGTCGACCGAGCGGACAGCACACTGGACTTGTGATCCTGCGGTCCCGGGTTCAATCCCGGGCGAGAAACAATGGGCAGAGTTTCTTTCACCCTATGCCCCTGTGACCTATCAATAAAATAGGTACCTGGGTGTTAGTCAGCTGTCACGGGCTGCTTCCTGGGGGTGGAGGCCTGGTCGAGGACCGGGCCGCGGGGAAACTAAAAAGCCCTGAAATCATCTCAAGATAACCTCAAGATAGGACATGAGGAGACGACGACGTTTGGGTCAGTCCTGGACTGAATCAAGTCAAGACAATCGACTTGATAATGGTCCTTGAAGGACCGAAACGTCGTGATGGTCTCCTCATCTTCTGGCGTGTGGCCTGGTCCTCGTGTCATCAGCCACGTCTGGGAAGATGTCTAAAAAAGTGTCTTAAAGTCTAACGTCTATGGAAGCTGTCTGGGTCACGTTATTGCGTCTCATGGTCTGCTAACTACTACTATTACCCAAGGCGCGCCATACAGCTGTACCGCTAAAGTAACTTACAGATGTGGGCACGTGTTGAGGTGTGGGAAGGTTGGCAGGCGTGGGGGTGTGGGTGGGCGGGCGGGGGTTGACACGCCTGACGCCAGGTGCTGGCCTCCAGCTGCTGCTGCCCCTTCCCTTACACCTTCCCTCCTACACCTCTCCTACTTTCTCCTCTTTATACCCACTATTCCACCCCCACCTCACCTGTCCCACCCCCAGCTCCTGTGCCAGGTTAGTCCACTACGGGCTCACCATAGCCCGTGCTACTTGTTACAGCCTCGCTCCTGTGCCAGGTAAGTCCACTACGGGGTCACCATAGCCCGTGCTACTTGTCACAGCCCCGCTCCTGTGCCAGGTAAGTCCACTACGGGGTCACCATAGCCCGTGCTACTTGTCACAGCCCCGCTCCTGTGCCAGGTAAGTCCACTACGGGCTCACCATAGCCTGTGCTACTTGTCACAGCCCCGCTCCTGTGCCAGGTAAGTCCACTACGGGGTCACCATAGCCCGTGCTACTTGTTACAGCCCCGCTCCTGTGCCAGGTAAGTCCACTACGGGCTCACCATAGTCCGTGCTACTTGCAACTATTGGTTCCAAGTAGCTGAATCTATAACAACTTGTTTTCGACTAAACTGTAATTATTTTCAAATATGGCTGACGCTTATACACGTCGACACACTCCATTCACCAACTGTGCAACCAGTCACTACAATCACCTTCTGTGGTTGATTGTTCAATAAACCCTTGAACTATATGTTTAACACATCTCTAACCCTTACCATGGAGGACAGAAGAAAATGTATATATGCTGGTTAGCATTGTAAATGTGTGGCCACGTCTGTGGTAGAAAATAATAATGAGAAAAAAATACCACCCTCCATGTTGTCACTACCAGCCTCTACTACCCACCAGCATGAGCTGGTAGCATCAGTGACACACACAAGAGCCCACACCCTACAAGAGCCCACACCCTACAAGAGCCCACACCCTACAAGAGCCCACACCCTACAAGAGCCCACACCCTACAAGAGCCCACCGTGGTTGACAGATGGAATGCATTAGGCAGTGATGTGGTGGAGGCTGACTCCATACACAGTTTCAAGTGTAGATATGATAGAGCCCAATAGGCTCAGGAACCTGTACACCAGTTGATTGACAGTTGAGAGGCGGGACCAAAGAGGTAAAGCTCAACCCCCGCAAGCACAACTAGGTGAGTACACCTACCCTACCTCCTGGAAAACCATCTCCCAAGGTAACCCACAATTATCGAAATCATCGTAAGGTAAGGTTTTGATGACTTACTTATGTAAGTCTTACCTTTGGTGACTTGCTTATGTAAGTCTTACCTTCGATGACTTACTTATGTAAGTCTTACCTTCGATGACTTACTTATGTAAGTCTTACCTTCGATGACTTACTTATGTAAGTCTTACCTTCGATGACTTACTTATGTAAGTCTTACCTTCGATGACTTACTTATGTAAGTCTTACCTTCGATGACTTACTTATGTAAGTCTTACCTTCGATGACTTACTTAGGTACCTATTACCTATAGGTAATATCCTCATGTACCTCCACCAGGAGGTCTGAAGAGAGACCGGGCCGTGGGGACATATAGATCCTCGGAACCAACTCAAGGGGTGGACTATTATTTTTGTTTGTGTGTGAATACCAAGTTCCGGAGAGTATTTCCTGTCCGTCTAGCCGTCAAGCACAGTTGACAGCGAGGATGGGGGGGGGGGGGGGTAGAAATAGCCTAAGCTACTCTATCCCTTTGAGATGTATTTCTTTCTTGTCTCAATGAACATACTTGAACTTGAACTTGACAGGGAGGAAGGAGAGCGTCTCCCTACTTGTAAGAGTGACATGTACTGGCTGACCCACTCTAAATGGGGGGAGCTGGGGATAGGGGGGGGGGAGGTTAAGAGGGGTTACCAGTAGATAATGTTAAAGGTTGACGAATGGTTAACCAGGCTGTGACTCGTACGTCAGGCTGCGAGCAGCCGCGTCCAACAGCCTGGTTGACCAGTCCAGCAACCAGGAGGCCTGTTCGACGACCGGGCCGCGGGGACGCTAAGCCCCGGAAGCACCTCAAGGTGGTGTGAAGGAGGCTACAAGTAAGATAGCCCTAGTGACGAGCCTCCGGCCACAATACAGGAGGACCGTGAAGCCCTCCAGGGCGCCTCAAGGGGGCGTCCTGGATCAAATTAGGCGTCTGTGGCTCCCCCCCTACCCCCCTCCCTCCCCTTCCCCAGCATCCCCCGTCTTCCCTATCCCTCGCTATACTCATCTTCCCCCCTCCCCCTTCCCTCCCTCCGCCTCCCAGCTGATGAAAAATGGACTGGAATGTGTACTCTAGACCTTACTCCCTCCCCCAGTACTACCGGGCCCCAGCCTGCCTATTTCCTCTACCCCCAGTTATCCCCCATACCGCCTCCTCCTGTATTCACCCACACAAATCCCAAGTCTCTCCTATTTCTCTCACACCTTTCTTCACACACTTATGTTGGTGTTCTTGTATGTGTGTGTAAATCACGAAAATTAAGCCGTGATATGTCCTTGTATATGTTATCTTGAGGTTATCTTGAGATGATTTCGGGGCTTTTTAGTGTCCCCGCGGCCCGGTCCTCGACCAGGCCTCCACCCCCAGGAAGCAGCCCGTGACAGCTGACTAACACCCAGGTACCTATTTTACTGCTAGGTAACAGGGGCATAGGGTGAAAGAAACTCTGCCCATTGTTTCTCGCCGGCGCCTGGGATCGAACCCAGGACCACAGGATCACGAGTCCAGCGTGCTGTTCGCTCGGCCGACCGGCTCCCGTATGTGTAACACGTCCTTGTATGTTTATGTAACACGTCCTTGTATATGTGTATTTTGAGGTGTGTGAGGGAAGACAACATTGCCCTGACCTTCCGTGTGAACCCCACCCCCTGACCCATGGTGCACCTCACCCCCTGACCCATGGTGCACCCCACCCCCTGACCCATGGTGCACCTCACTCACCCTACACCGCCCCCCACGGTGAAGCGGGTCCACCACGACCCACCGGGCAACATAAAGGGGGAGGAGTGTTGTATTAAGGCCCGCCAGAGGCCCGCGTGTTGAGGTCCTGGCGGGAGAGATGGCCAGTAATATGATGAGAGAGGAGGCATGTAGGGCGGCCCGTCAGTTAACTTACTCTTCACGCCAGGTCGACGACCGGGCCGCGGGGACACTAAGCCCCGGAAGCACCTCAAGGTAAGCCACGGAGGAGGAGGACCTGCCTTACAGTCCTGCACCGGGATTCACGAGGCAGTTACACAAGCTCTTACGAACGTGTACATCTTTCCTCAATCTTTGACGGCTTTGGTTACATTTATTAAACAGTTTACAAACATGAAAAATTCCCTATCAACTGCTGTTATTGTTATAAACAGCCTCCTGGTGCTTCGGAGCTCATTAACTCTATAATAATTGTAAACAAAGCCGGCAAAGATTGAGAAAAGGTCTACAGGTTCGTAAGTGCTTGCGTAACTGCTTCGTGAATCCGTGTCCTGCACCACACAAGTAACTGGGCCTACATCAACGGCCTGTGTTAACTATGCCCTGGACTATAGTTACGAGGTGTGGGATCTTAACAAGAGGGACCCCAGGCCTAATATGCTGTCATTGGAGGATACTCTCTCTCTCTCTCTCCTTGTGCTCGTAATGATCTCCTTCGGGGCACTGCTTCCTCCTTAGACACAACGGAACAGCCCGGGACACCTTAGTAGGGGGGGGGGGGGGATCTGTGTGTACTCACCTAGTTGTGCTTGTGGGGGTTTAGCTATGGCTCTTTGGTCCCGCCTCTCAACTGTCAATCAATCGACTGATTTTCTCACACACACACACACACACACACACACACACACACACACACACACACACACACACACACACACACACACACACACACACCAGTAATTACTGCTAGGTGAACAGAGGCAACAGGTGAAGGAGACGCGCCCAGCTGTCTCGCCCTGCCCAGGAAGGGTAGCCTGGTGGATAGCGCGCAGGTCTCCTAATTCTGTGGCACGGGTTCGATTCCCGCACCAGGCAGAAACAAATGGGTAAAGTTTTTTCACCCTGAATGCCCCTGTTACCTAGCAATAAATAGGTACCTGGGAGTTAGTCAGCTGTCACGGGCTGCTTTCTGGTGTGTGAGTGGTGTAGGGGTAAAATATAGTAGTAGTAGAAACAGTTGATTGACACTTGAGAGGGCGGGCCGAAAGAGCAAAGCTCAACCCCCGCAAGCACAACTAGGTGAGTACAGGAAGCAGTCATTAGCAGCTGTCTAACTTCCACGCACCTATTTACTGCTAGGTGAATAGGAGGGGGATCCATCAGGGTGAAAGAAACTCTGCCCATTTGTTTCCGCCTCCACGGGGGATCGATCCCCGGACCCTAGGACTACGAATCCCGAGCACTGACAACTCGGCTGTCAGGACCCATGTGTACTCAGTGACCTTAGCCTACTTAGAGGGAATGACGACTACGCTATACCTGTAGAGCTGGTATACGACTACGCTGGTTAGCATTGTAAATGTCTGGCCACGTCTGTGGTAGAAAATAATAATAATAATAAAAAAAAAGTGGTTGGGCACCATTCCTTCCCCTCGTCCCATCCCAAATCCTTATCCTGACCCCTTCCCAGTGCTATATGGTCGTAATGGCTCGGCGCTTTCCCCCGATAGTTCCCTTCTGCAGCAAAGTTGTGAATCATCCAGTCAGGATCATCTGGTCCTGACTGGATGATTGCTATCATTCACTTGACCATGATATCCCGATATGATATTATGATTGATATCCTATCATGGATAGGACCAACTGACAGTTGGTTACTGACCAACTGCCTCTGACCAGGTCTCCTGGCCGAGGGCCTGATCAACCATGCTGTTGGACGCAGCTCCTTGCAGCCTGGCACATGAATTACCGGTTAGCACTTCGAAGTGTGTACGTTGTGGCGACTCACGAGAACTGAGGGAGCCAAAGACACTTGCTGGCGGTGAGTCACAATAACCTGGCTAAAGTATGTTGACCAGACCACACACTAGAAGGTGAAGGGACGACGACGACGTTTCGCTCCGTCCTGGACCATACTCAAGTCCCTTCACCTTCTAGTGTGTGGTCTGGTCAACAAAGACACTTGACTGGACAACCAGAAACGCTCACCACGATACACAACGTCTAGAAATGGGTACAGGAGACAGAGAGAACGTTAAGCCTGGACTGGAAAAAGAGTGACATGTACGGAAGCAAGCACTCACAGACAGACAGACAGACAGACAGACAGACAGACAGACAGACAGACAGACAGACAGACAGACAGACAGACAGACAGACAGAGACAGACAGACAGAGACAGACAGAGACAGACAGAGACAGACAGACAGAGACAGAGACAGACAGACACAGACAGACACAGACAGACAGAGACAGACACAGACAGAGACAGACACAGACAGAGACAGACAGAGACAGAGACAGAGACACAGACAGACACAGACTGAGACAGACAGAGACAGAGACAGAGACAGAGACAGACACAGAGACAGACACAGAGACAGACACAGACACAGACACAGACAGAGACAGACAGACAGAGACAGACAGAGACAGACACAGACACAAACAGAGACAGACAGACAGACAGACAGAGACAGACAGAGACAGACAGAGACAGACAGAGACAGACAGAGACAGACAGAGACAGACAGAGACAGACACCAACATCAAGAACTGGCTGGAACAACAGTAACCCCAAGATATTACCCGATGAAAATACGGGCAAAATAATATACACAATTATATACATAGGGAAAATAAGATTGGTGGAGGTGTGTGTGTTGGGGAGGAAATGTGTACAAACCTTATAGAGGCACAACCCTCTACAGGTATGGGGGTGGTGAAGCCCGGGGCCCTGGTAACTGTGACAGGTATGGGGGTGGTGAAGCCCGGGGCCCTGGTAACTGTGACAGGTATGGGGGTGGTGAAGCCCGGGGCCCTGGTAACTGTGACAGGTATGGGGGTGGTGAAGCCCGGGGCCCTGGTAACTGTGACAGGTAATGGGGGTGGTGAAGCCCGGGGCCCTGGTAACTGTGACAGGTATGGGGGTGGTGAAGCCCGGGGCCCTCGTAACTGTGACAGGTATGGGGGTGGTGAAGCCCGGGCCCTTGTAACTGTGACAGGTATGGGGGTGGTGAAGCCCGGGGCCCTGGTAACTGTGACAGGTATGGGGGTGGTGAAGCCCGGGGCCCTCGTAACTGTGACAGGTATGGGGGTGGTGAAGCCCGGGGCCCTCGTAACTGTGACAGGTATGGGGGTGGTGAAGCCCGGGGCCCTGGTAACTGTGACAGGTTTCCCTCGACAGGTATGGGGGTGGTGAAGCCCGGGGCCCTGGTAACTGTGACAGGTTTCCCTCTACAGGTATGGAGGTGGTGAAGCCCGGGGCCCTGGTAACTGTGACAGGTATGGGGGTGGTGAAGCCCGGGGCCCTGGTAACTGTGACAGGTATGGGGGTGGTGAAGCCCGGGGCCCTGGTAACTGTGACAGGTATGGGGGTGGTGAAGCCCGGGGCCCTGGTAACTGTGACAGGTATGGGGGTGGTGAAGCCCGGGGCCCTGGTAACTGTGACAGGTATGGGGGTGGTGAAGCCCGGGGCCCTGGTAACTGTGACAGGTATGGGGGTGGTGAAGCCCGGGGCCCTGGTAACTGTGACAGGTATTGGGGTGGTGAAGCCCGGGGCCCTGGTAACTGTGACAGGTATGGGGGTGGTGAAGCCCGGGGCCCTGGTAACTGTGACAGGTATTGGGGTGGTGAAGCCCGGGGCCCTGGTAACTGTGACAGGTATGGGGGTGGTGAAGCCCGGGGCCCTGGTAACTGTGACAGGTTTCCCTCGACAGGTATGGGGGTGGTGAAGCCCGGGGCCCTGGTAACTGTGACAGGTTTCCCTCTACAGGTATGGAGGTGGTGAAGCCCGGGGCCCTGGTAACTGTGACAGGTTTCCCTCTACAGGTATGGGGGTGGTGAAGCCCGGGGCCCTGGTAACTGTGACAGGTTTCCCTCTACAGGTATGGGGGTGGTGAAGCCCGGGGCCCTGGTAACTGTGACAGGTTTCCCTCTACAGGTATGGGGGTGGTGAAGCCCGGGGCCCTGGTAACTGTGACAGGTTTCCCTCTACAGGTATGGGGGTGGTGAAGCCCGGGGCCCTGGTAACTGTGACAGGTTTCCCTCTACAGGTATGGGGGTGGTGAAGCCCGGGGCCCTGGTAACTGTGACAGGTTTCCCTCTACAGGTATGGGGGTGGTGAAGCCCGGGGCCCTGGTAACTGTGACAGGTTTCCCTCTACAGGTATGGGGGTGGTGAAGCCCGGGGCCCTGGTAACTGTGACAGGTTTCCCTCTACAGGTATGGGGGTGGTGAAGCCCGGGGCCCTGGTAACTGTGACAGGTTTCCCTCTACAGGTATGGGGGTGGTGAAGCCCGGGGCCCTGGTAACTGTGACAGGTTTGGAGCCTGCACCTGCAACCCCCCCCCCCAGGGCTTGTTATCTGCGGGTATCACCTGCTTATCTCCACAATACACCCATGTAGTGTGAGGCGAAGTGTCGTTGTTTAGTGATTCGCTACCTGGAACAAGAAGTTCTAGGTAGCACGGGCTATGGTGAGCCCGTAGTGGACTGACTGGGGAAGTGTCGAGTCCCAGTACTTGGTCCCAGCCACCAGCTAGTGCTGAGTTACTCTCTCAGTGGTTGGCTAGGTGTACCCTGGGGGCTGGTGGGTGTAAGTGGTAATGGGGAGGGGTAGTAGGTGGTGATAGCGGTAGGTGTCGGCGGGGGTTAAGTGGGGTAGAGTCACTAGGTGTCACTACACCATTGTGGGGGTGGCTGGAAGCATGTAAGTGCAGGGTGGTGACTGCCACTTAAAGCAACTGAAGGTTAGAGTCAAGTAAGTGATGCGCGCCTGGAGGTAATAATAGCCATGTAACTTACCTGTGAGGCCAGTCACACACACACACACACACACACGCACGCACGCACGCACGCACGCACGCACACACACACACACACACACACACACACACACACACACACACACACACATTCACCAGCACTAAGACAGTGGTCCGAGATACTTGGGAGAAGTTAAGGGGGTTGATGTGGACTACAGCAGAGGGTGGCGTCCGCGGGAAGCCCTCAACTGTGGTCCTATACAGCCTGGTGTGTTGAGCGAGGCACCTCTACCCTCACCAGCACGCGGTGCTCTTATCTCCTCCTCCATACTGTGACAACGATAACACAAGAGCTGTGAGGCTAGCACACGGCTTCCTCCTCCTCCTCTCTCCCTTTCTCCCTCTCTCTCCCTCCCTCTCTCCGTCCGTCAGTCCGTTTCTCCCTCTCAGAATCTCTCTCTCTCTCACCAATGTCGTAAGCACTTCTCACAGTACCGTTGCGTTGATTCTGGGGGTCAAAATACCCGCGGCCCGGTCTCTGACCAGGCCTCCTGGCCGCGGTGCAAAAAAAAAAAACTGTCCTAAGGTGGTGGTGGATGAGGAAGGGTTTGAGGCAGGATAAGGGAGTCCGGTAGGAGGGCGGGTCAGAGTGCTTGGGCAGAGAGTAAGGGCGGAGAGGCCAAGGGCACGCTGCCACAAGGACACTTACCTGGTTGATACCTGGTTGATGGGGTTCTGGGAGTTGTTCTACTCCCCAAGCCCGGCCCGAGGCCAGGCTTGACTTGTGAGAGTTTGGTCCACCAGGCTGTTGCTTGGAGCAGCCCGCAGGCCAACATACCCACCACAGTCCGGTTGGTCCGGCACTCCTTGGAGGAATAAATCTAGTTTCCTCTTGAAGATGTCCACGGTTGTTCCTGCAATATTACGTTCACTCGGGCACGCCGCCTTCATAACACTTGTTCAACCACTTGGGGGTGACGGTAGGGCGACGGTCTCGCTTCATGCAGGTCCACGTTCAATCCCCGACTGTCCTGCTAGTCTCCTGTTTTACTGTCAGAATCCACTCAGTAAAACATCTAAATTATTGGGACCGACTAAAGAGCCTAAATCTGTATTTTCTTGAGCGCAGGCGGGAGAGATACATAATAATTTACACGTGGAAAATATTAGAGGGGCTGGTCCCAAACCTGCACACAGAAATAACATCACATGAGACCAGAAGACATGGCAGGATGTGCAGAATACCACCGTTGAAAAGCAGAGGTGCAACAGGTACTCTGAGAGAGAACTATCAACATCAGAGGCTTGAGACTGTTCAACATGCTTCCACTACACATAAGGTGCATAACTGGCCGACCCCTCACAGTGTTCAAAAGAGAACTTGAAACAAATGGGCAGCCTCTTTCACCCTGATGCAACCCGTTCACCTAGCAGAAAATAGGTACCTGGGAATTAGACAGCTGTTACGGGCTGCTTCCTGGGGGTGTATGCGTGATAAGAGTCAGCCATTGGGTTAGAAAGGCAGGGCCCAAGAGCTAATAGATCCACCGTCAAGTTTACAAAAATAATCACACACTGTTAATATGACTAAGTTATTAAAACACAAGTAAACACACAATATGTTAAATACAACACGTGGAGAGTTGTGAAGGACGAGCAACATTTCCACGACGGTCGAGTGTCTCACGGTGATCAAGTCTGGGCGGTCCGCGCCTCAAGTGTCACCATGTTGGCTATGTTGATGTTATCCCCCCCCCCACCACCAGGCTGTCAGCGTCCCCCCACCACCAGGCTGTCAGCGTCCCCCCACCACCACCACCACCAGGCTGTCAGCGTCCCCCCACCACCAGGCTGTCAGCGTCCCCCCCACCACCAGGCTGTCAGCGTCCCACCACCACCACCACCACCAGGCTGTCAGCGTCCCCCCACAACCACCACCAGGCTGTCAGCGTCCCCCCACAACCACCACCAGGCTGTCAGCGTCCCCCCACCAGGCTGTCAGCGTCCCCCCACCAGGCTGTCAGCGTCCCACCACCAGGCTGTCAGCGTCCCACCACCAGGCTGTCAGCGTCCCCCCACCAGGCTGTCAGCGTCCCACCACCAGGCTGTCAGCGTCCCACCACCAGGCTGTCAGCGTCCCCCCACAACCACCACCAGGCTGTCAGCGTCCCCCCACCAGGCTGTCAGCGTCCCCCCCACCAGGCTGTCAGCGTCCCCCCACCAGGCTGTCAGCGTCCCCCCCCCCCCCCACCAGGCTGTCAGCGTCCCCCAACACCACCACCACCAAACGCCTCCCTCCACCAGAGGAAAGTCCGTCCTGAAGTTAATTTTGGTGGGAAAAGTTTGGAGGTTTGATCGGTCAGCTGGTTGAGTCGACGGAGGCTGTCCGGCAGATGAGGAGGATAAGAACCACGGCTGAACAATGAGAAAGGAAAACGATGATGGACGAGAATGAGTAAGAAATAAAAGACGAAAGGAGTAAATGAGGGAGAACAGAAAATATGAGTAAAGGGGGTAATGGGTACACAATGACAGCAACCCCCCCTACCTTGAGCTGATATCGGGGCTCAGCGACCCCGCGGCCCGGTCCTCGACCAGGCCTCCTTTTTGTTACACATCCCCAGGAAGCAGCCCGTAGCAGCTGTCTAACTCCCAGGTACCTATTTACTGCTAGGTAACAGGGGCATCAGGGTGAGAGAAACATTTTGCCCATTTGTCTCCGCCTCCACCGCGGATCGAACCCGGAACCTGAGGACTACGAATCCGAAGCGCTGTCCACCCAGCTGTCAGGCGCCTTCCTTCAACACCTGAATGAGCCCCTATTGTCCTAACCTCTCACCCCCCCACCCCCACCCCCACCCCGCGCGCCCCCTACTCCCTGCTATCTTGAGATGATTTCGGGGTTTAGTGTCCCCGTGGCCCGGTCCTTGACCAGGCCTCCACCCCCAGGAATCAGCCAGTGACAGCTGACTAACACCCAGGTACCTATTTACTGCCAGGTAACGGGGGGCACCAGGGTGAAAGAAACTCTGCCCATTGTTTCTCGCCGGCGCCCGGAATCGAACCCTGGAGCACAGGATCACGCGTCCAGTGTTCTGTCGGCTCAGCCACCGGCTCCCTTGCTTTGTTTGCACCAAAGAGTCAACAGATCATCAGTGCCAGATGAAGGGATGCTGGAGAGAGAGATGCCGGGGGAAGACGCGTGTCTGCAGGATACAAAGAGCTTGGCAGGCACTATTATCTCCCATTATACCGCTTATTTTTTGCAAAGCTGAAATTTAATTAGGGTGAGAATGGGCGCAGTAGTGAGAATAAGGTGTTATTACAGGTGTTAACCTCTCCAACTCCTCGGGCGCCAAGAAGCGCAAACGACCAATAATGTTCACTTCTTATATTCTTTCTTAAAGTCACCAGTGAGGCAGTTTAAAGGTCCAGCCATTACCATGCGTATTTCATTACGTATTTCATCTTGACTTATCTCATCCCATTATAAAGATCAAAATGGCGTAAAATATGATGGGAATATGATGATGGTTATATTATCTTCCATTAAATTGAGTATAATTCCAATGACATTATTTCAAGTTGATATATTAACAATGTGTGAGAAAGCCACTAACAGCCTGCCATATTGTCTCGCTCTAACGGTGTTCTAGACGAGCAATTAACTGATTAACCTTCCTAGAGGTTAATTACCTCCTCAAAACTAGTCTAGCGGAACAACCACTTACAGCCACCGGTAGTTATAAGCAGTAAGATTCGTCACAAAACTAACAAGTTCGGTTAACAACTCCTATTCTTGAGAACAGGAACACGGCTCGGGGAAGACGGTGCTCTGTGACAGGAGTAAAGAATGGTTCTGGCTGGACAAAGTTGTGCAGTAAAAAGTCTTTGGCGGAAGGTGATAGCGAGGGAGCCAAGACTTGTGGTACACAGCCTGGTTGATCAGTCCGGCACCCAGGAGGCCTGGTCGACGACCGGGCCGCGGGGACGCTAAGCCCCGGAAGCACCTCAGGGTAACACGTTGATTCTCAGTTTTAATACAATTATAAAAGAAAAATATATTCCCATAATAAAAAAAGATAAATTAAAGAAAAGGAGATTTGGTTGAAGTCTGTGGAGGAGGTTGGGACGCTTGATAATTTTGGCGGGAAGCGACGCGGGATAATTTTGGCGGGAAGGGACGCGGGATAATTGTGGCGGGAAGCGACGCGGGATAATTTTGGCGGGAAGCGACGCGGGATAATTTTGGCGGGAAGGGACGCGGGATAATTTTGGCGGGAAGAGACGCGAGATAATTGTGGCGGGAAGCGACGCGGGATAATTTTGGCGGGAAGGGACGCGGGATAATTTTGGCGGGAAGGGACGCGGGATAATTTTGGCGGGAAGGGACGCGGGATAATTTTGGCGGGAAGGGACGCGGGATAATTTTGGCGGGAAGGAACGCGGGATAATTTTGGCGAGAAGGGACGCGGGATAATTTTGGCGGGAAGGGACGCGGGATAATTTTGGCGGGAAGGGACGCGGGATAATTTTGGCGGGTAGCGAAGCTTGATAAGCACGCTCGACTTGTGATCCTGTGGTTCCGGGTTCGATCCCGGGGGCCGGCGAGAAACAATGGGCAGAGTTTCTTTCACCCTATGCCCCTGTTACCTAGCAGTAAAATAGGTACTTGGGTGTTAGTCAGCTGTCACGGGCTGCTTCCTGGGGGTGGAGGCCTGGTCGAGGACCGGGCCGCGGGGATACTAAAGCCCCGAAATCATCTCAAGATAACCTCAAGAAGAAGATAACAGTTACTTAAACCCGCGTTCTGGTGACTCCCAAACTTAAGCCGCTCCATTGCCTCAAAACTACTTTCATTATATCCATCATATATTCATTATAATCCATTATATTATATCGAGTATTAGTATTGTTTACCTAACTTTATGGACTGTGTTATCTTGAGATTATTTCGGGGCTTTAGTGTCCCCGCGGCCCGGTTCTCAGTGTGTGCTGCTGATGATCGGACTATATATGTGAAGGATTTCCCACCGGAAACATGGAATGTTTTGGCTGTGAGTCATACGTCAGGCTGCGAGCAGCCGCGTCGTCCAACAGTCTGGTTGACCAGACCACTAACCAGGAGGTCCGCTCACACACAGGGCCGCAGGGACGTTGATCCTAGGAAAAACCGCAAAGGTAACCGCAAAGGTAACCGCAAAGTATAGTATTATTTGTGGCATAAATCGTTTGGTCGGAGACAGGAAGCCTGTGTGTGTATATACGTTAGGCTTGTATCGGCCTCTCCCCCCCCCCCCCGAATGTCAATGTACTGACCCTCCCCATAATGTAACCCCCCCCCCCCACCAATAGTTCTAACAACCTAACTACCTCGTACCTATTTACTACACGAGTTCGCATTCACAATCGACTTGAGAATGGTCCAGGACGGACCGAAACGTCGTCGTCCCTTCACCTTCTAGTGTGTGGTCTGGTCAACGTGCCAAGATATCCTTATCCTGCGCCAGCACGCCCCCCCCCCCCTCCACAAGCCATGAATATATAACTAGAGCGTCGTCACAACATGCAGGCAACGCCACATATTTACACACATACGACTCGGCATTAACTGATAGCAATACCCGCGACGACACTTTATCACAACGTTCACACGCCCAGATGTGGAGAGGCGGACACGAGAGCATCGGGGCTGGCGGACTATAGCTCCCAGGAGCCCTTCATTAATGCCGGCCAGTCCACGGGGGGCATCAGGACTCTTGGATCCACCTTGGATCCACTCCACGGGGGCATCGGGACTCTTGGATCCACTCCACGGGGGCATCGGGACTCTTGGATCCACTCCACGGGGGCATCGGGACTCTTGGATCCACTGCGCGGGGGCATCAGGACTCTTGGATCCACTCCGCCAGGGATCAACAACCTCTGCTCTCAAAACCTCCTTCCCTCCCCCCCCCCCCCACGGTAGAGCGACGGTCTCGCTTCATGCAGGTCGGCGTTCAATCCCCGACCGTCCAAGTGGTTGGGCACCATTCCTTCCCCCCGTCCCATCCCAAATCCTTACCCTGACCCCTTCCAAGCGCTATATAGTCGTAATGGCTTGGCGCTCCCTCCTCATAGTTCCCTCCCCCCCCCCCTCTCATTCATTACGTGTTGTAGGCCTAGATGTTGTAATGGTGTGTTGTACTGGCGAAGATGACAGGTTGTTGTTGTTTAGGATTCAGCTACTGGGAACCAAAAGTTCAAAGTAGCACGGGCTATGGTGAGCCCGTAGTGGACTACCTGGCACAGGGGCGGGGCATGTGACTGGTGGATGAGAGGTGTCAGGGTTAGAGGGGGGTGGGGGGCTGGATTAAGCAACACCACGGCTATAATGAACATAATAATGGCAGCCCCCCCCCTGCCCCCCCCCCTCCCCACCCCTCAAAAAAAATTGAAAAAATCTATGATAACAAAAAATGTCAATATGAAAACTGACGGAAATGGAGAGTAAAAATAAGTAGGAAGGTGAGATTCTTGTGATGATTTCGGGGCTTAGCGTCCCCGCGGCCCGGTCCGCGACCAGGCCTCCTTTTTGTTACACACCCTCCGGGAAGCAGCCCGTAGCTGCTGTCTAACTCCCAGGTACCTGAACAAATCCACATGGGCCGTGACGAGGATTCGAACCTACGTTCGAATCACCGCGAACCTATTGTGATTTCTATGTGTAGTGTAGTGTAGTCAACTCCCAGGTACCTATTTACTGCTAGGTAACAGGGGCATCAGGGTGAAGGAAACATTTAGCCCGTTTGTCTCCGTCTCCACCGGGGATCGAACCCGGAACATCGGGCTACGAATCCGAAGCGCTATCCACCCAGCTGTGAGGCGCCTTCCGATTATCTTGAGATGATTTCGGGGCTTAGTGTCCCCGCGGCCCGGTTCTCAACCAGGCCTCCACCCCCAGGAAGCAGCCCGTGACAGCTGACTAACACCCAGGTACCTATTTTACTGCTAGGTAACAGGGTCATAGGGTGAAAGAAACTCTGCCCATTGTTTCTCTCCGGCGCCCGGGATCGAACCCGGGACCACAGGATCACAAGCCCAGTGTGCTGTCCGCTCGGCCGACCGGACTTGTGATACCTGGTTGATGGGGTTCTGGGAGTTGTTCTACTCCCCAAGCCCGGCCCGAGGCCAGGCTTGACTTGTGAGAGTTTGGTCCACCAGGCTGTGGAGCGGCCCGCAGGCCCACATACCCACCACAGCCCGGTTGGTCCGGCACTTCTTGGAGGAAACAATCTAGTTTCCTCTTGAAGATGTCCACGGTTATCTTGAGGTTATCTTGAGATGATTTCGGGGCTTTAGTGTCCCCGCGGCCCGGTTCTCAACCAGGCCTCCACCCCCAGGAAGCAGCCCGTGACAGCTGACTAACACCCAGATACCTATTTTACTGCTAGGTAACAGGGTCATAGGGTGAAAGAAACTCTGCCCATTGTTTCTCGCCGGCGCCCGGGATCGAACCCGGGGCCACAGGATCACAAGTCCAGCGTGCTGTCCGCTCGGCCGACCTGCCCGGTTGTTCCATAACAATTGAACAAAACTGAGGACAAGGCAACAGAAGAGGAGTAGTGTTGCTCAGTTCACCGAATATCGTCGCCCACGTTAACCAAAAGGACCAATATTGAGTTGTTGCATCAGTCCTTGCCGGAGTCTCTCGCACAATACAATACGTGTATATATTGGGGAGGATCCACTTGGTTAAGGAATATACATATTTTCATAATGATATTACAAGCAGTATATACCTGATCAACCAGGCTGTGACTCATACGTCAGGCTGCGAGCAGCCGCGTCCAACAGCCTGGTTGATCAGTCCAGCAACCAGGAGGCCTGGTCGACGACCGGGCCGCGGGGACACTAAAGCCCCGAAATCATCTCAAGATAACCTCAAGATATCTGGCATGAATGACGCTTGCCAATGTACTCGTCCCTCGGGGGGGGGGGGATAACCAATACAATAATAAAGTGGCAACAAACACGGTTGTGCTGAAGAAGAATGTCTACTTTTAGCCAAATATTTGTTTTAAGCTGGGCACCGTGGGTGTGTTGTGGTGGCGGGGGGGGGGGGGGGGGGGAAGGGGGGGGCAAGGGCGAGACACATCATGGACGGACCCATTCACAGGTTGAGGCCAGCATCACAACCCACCAAAGAAGGTATCCTCTCCGTTATAAAGACACTAGACCCATCTCCCCATAATGTAATAACTACATCAACACATAATGGGACATCTTGTGTTCTGGTAGATGGACTACACATACTCCCCCCCCCACTCCTCCACAGCCCCATCACCACACAGTACTTCACAGGTGGAATGCATTAGGAAGTGATGTGGTGGAGGCTGACTCCATACACAGTTTCAAGTGTAGATATGATAGAGCCCAGTAGGCTCAGGAACCTGTACACCAGTTGATTGACAGTTGAGAGGCGGGACCAAAGAGCCAGAACTCAACCCCAGCAAGCACAACTAGGCGAGTACACCGAATATAGGCCAACCCTCACAATCTCTACTGAGGAATTACCTTCACAAATCCCTCCGTCCACCACCGCCCCATTCCATCTCCCGGGCCGTGACGGCCCACGCTGCACCCCCACACTACGCCCGCCCCTGTGGGCCACTGCCCGCCCCTGTGGGCCACTGCCCGCCCCCTGTGGGCCACTGCCCGCCCCTGTGGGCCGCTGCCCGCCCCTGTGGGCCGCTGCCCGCCCTTGCCGGTCACTGCACGCTCACCACCACACATCAATGGACCACAGTACAACCAACATTCTACCTTCTATTTATTATTTGTATCTGTAGAATCGAGCTATTAGCCCTTGGACCTCGCCCTTCTAACCCATCTACTTTTCCTCTATTATATCTAATCTATATATATATATATATATATATATATATATATATATATATATATATATATATATATATATATATATATATATATATATATATATATATATATATATATATATATATATATATATATATAACATCCCAGGAAGCAGCCCGTAGCAGCTGTCTAACTCCCAGGTACCTACTTACTGCTAGGTTGCTAGGTGAACAAGGTTATCAGACTGAAAGAAACTCTGCCCATTTGTTTCCGCCTCGTCCGGGAATCGAACCCAGGCAATTAGCGCTCGGGACTAGGAGTCCCGAGCGCTATCCACTCAGCCGCGAGGCTTGTATGGAGGTTCAACAGCCCCTTCTCTCAAGCTGACACTCCGTACAAAATATAACTGTTTATCAAGAGTAGGAGTATAAAGAACTCCTAGAACCCAACACAGGTATACTCCAGGTGCTTTGACTAAGACAACCATTCCAACCCAACCCACCCACCTAACCCATCGAGGCTGGTGTACAGAAAGCGTTAATGTAAGAGTGGTTTAATATGTATTATTGCGTGGCATTGTTAGCGGAGTGGTGGGTGCCACGTCCTTGTGTCTCGTCCTCTTGTAACCCAATACTGTGGTGGGTCTTGCCGGCTGTACACAACTGTGTCTGTGTTAGTGATCCTGTAGCAGGCTCCCACGCCCTCACTCCTACCTAGGTCTGCCCCACTCACTTTAGAGAGTGGCCGTGTAGGCACCTAATTGTGCTTGCTGGGGTTGACTCTGGCTCTTTGGTCCCGCCTCTCAACTGTCAAACAACTGGTTCCTGGGCTCTATCATATCTACACGTGAAGCTGTGTATGGAGTCAGCCTCCACCACATCACTCACGCCCTCACTCCTTCCTACCTAGGTCTGCCCCACTCGCTTTAGAGAGTGGCCGTGTAGGCACCTAATTGTGCTTGCTGGGGTTGACCTCTGGCTCTTTGGTCCCGCCTCTCAACTGTCAAACAACAGGTATACACGTTCCTGGGCTCTATCATATCTACACGTGAAGCTGTGTATGGAGTCAGCCTCCACCACATCACTGCCTAGTGCATTCCATTTGTCTACTACTCTGACACTAACAAAATTCTTTCTAACGTCTCTGTGGCTCATTTGGGCATTCAATTTCCACCTGTGTCCCCTAGTGCGTGTGCCCCTTGTGGTAAATAGTCTTGTCTTTATCTACCCTATCAATTCCTCTGAGAATCTTGTATGTGGTGATCATGTCCCCTCTAACTCTTCTGTCTCCCAGTGATATGAGACTTAATTTCCTTTGTGTGTGTGTACTCACCTAGTTGTACTCACCTAGTTGTGTTTGCGGGGGTTGAGCTCTGGCTCTTTGGTCCCGCCTCTCAACCGTCAATCAACAGGTGTACAGATTCCTGAGCCTATCGAGCTCTGTCATATCTACACTTGAAACTGTGTATGGAGTCAGCCTCCACCACATCACTTCCTAATGCATTCCATTTGTCAACCACTCTGACACTAAAAAAGTTCTTTCTAATATCTCTGTGGCTCATTTGGGCACTCAGTTTCCACCTGTGTCCCCTAGTACGTGTGCCCCTTGTGTTAAATAGACTGTCTTTATCTACCCTATCAATCCCCTTCAGAATCTTGAATGTGGTGATCATGTCCCCCCTAACTCTTCTGTCTTCCAGCGAAGTGAGGTTTAATTCCCGTAGTCTCTCCTCGTAGCTCATACCTCTCAGCTCGGGTACTAGTCTGGTGGCAAACCTTTGAACCTTTTCCAGTTTAGTCTTATCCTTGACTAGATATGGACTCCATGCTGGGGCTGCATACTCCAGGATTGGCCTGACATATGTGGTATACAAAGTTCTGAATGATTCTTTACACAAGTTTCTGAATGCCGTTCGTATGTTGGCCAGCCTGGCATATGCCGCTGATGTTATCCGCTTGATATGTGCTGCAGGAGACAGGTCTGCCGTGATATCAACCCCCAAGTCTTTTTCCTTCTCTGACTCCTGAAGAATTTCCTCTCCCAGATGATACCTTGTATCTGGCCTCCTGCTCCCTACACCTATCTTCATTACATTACATTTGGTTGGGTTAAACTCTAACAACCATTTGTTCGACCATTCCTTCAGCTTGTCTAGGTCTTCTTGAAGCCTCAAACAGTCCTCTTCTGTTTTAATCCTTCTCATAATTTTAGCATCGTCCGCAAACATTGAGAGAAATGAATCGATACCCTCCGGGAGATCATTTACATATATCAGAAACAAGATAGGACCGAGTACAGAGCCCTGTGGGACTCCACTGGTGACTTCACGCCAATCGGAGGTCTCACCCCTCACCGTAACTCTCTGCTTCCTATTGCTTAGATACTCCCTTATCCACTGGAGCACCTTACCAGCTACACCTGCCTGTCTCTCCAGCTTATGTACCAGCCTCTTATGCGGTACTGTGTCAAAGGCTTTCCGACAATCCAAGAAAATGCAGTCCGCCCAGCCCTCTCTTTCTTGCTTAATCTGTGTCACCTGATCGTAGAATTCTATCAAGCCTGTAAGGCAAGATTTACCCTCCCTGAATCCATGTTGACGATTTGTCACGAAGTCCCTTCTCTCCAGATGTGTTACCAGGTTTTTTCTCACGATCTTCTCCATCACCTTGCATGGTATACAAGTCAAGGACACTGGCCTGTAGTTCAGTGCCTCTTGTCTGTCGCCCTTTTTGTATATTGGGACCACATTCGCCGTCTTCCATATTTCTGGTAGGTCTCCCGTCTCTAGTGACTTACTATACACTATGGAGAGTGGCAGGCAAAGTGCCTCTGCACACTCTTTCAGTACCCATGGTGAGATCCCATCTGGACCAATAGCCTTTCTAACATCCAGATCCAGCAGGTGTCTCTTGACCTCCTCTCTCGTAATTTCGAACTCCTCCAAGGCCGCCTGGTTTACCTCCCTTTCTCCTAGCACAGTGACCTCACCCTGTTCTATTGTGAAGACCTCCTGGAACCTCTTGTTGAGTTCCTCACACACCTCTCTGTCATTCTCTGTATACCTGTCCTCGCCTGTTCTAAGTTTCAATACCTGTTCTTTCACTGTTGTTTTCCTTCTGATGTGACTGTGGAGTAGCTTTGGTTCGGTCTTGGCTTTGTTTGCTATATCATTTTCAAAATTTTTCTCTGCTTCTCTTCTCACCCTGACGTACTCATTCCTGGTTCTCTGGTATCTCTCTCTGCTTTCTGGTGTTCTGTTATTCCGGAAGTTCCTCCACGCCTTTTTGTCCAGTTTCTTCGCTTCCATACATGCCCTATTATACCATGGATTCTTCTGTTGCTTCTCGGATTTTTCCCTTTGGGCCGGGATGAACCTGTTTACTGCCTCCTGACACTTTTGGGTAACATAGTCCATCATACCCTGTACAGACTTGTCTCTGAGGTCTGTGTCCCAAGGTATTTCACTTAGGAAATTTCTCATCTGTTCATAATTCCCCTTTCGGTATGCCAGCCTTTTGATTCCTAGTTCTTTTTGGGGGGAGATAAGTCCTAGCTCTACCAGGTACTCAAAGCTCAATACACTGTGGTCACTCATTCCCAAGGGCGCTTCCATCTTAACTTCCCTTATATCCCATTCATTTAGGGTAAATATCAAATCAAGCATTGCTGGTTCATCTTCTCCTCTCATTCTTGTTGGTTCTTTGGTGTGCTGGCTTAGAAAGTTTCTTGTTGCCACGTCCAGCAGCTTAGCTCTCCATGTTTCTGGTCCTCCATGCGGGTCTCTGTTCTTCCAATCTATCTTCCCATGGTTGAAGTCTCCCATAATTAGTAGTCCAGATCCATTCCTGCTAGCAACAGAAGCTGCTCTTTCTATTATGTTAATGGTGGCCATGTTGTTTCTATCATATTCCTGTCTAGGTCTTCTGTCATTTGGTGGTGGATTATATATGACTGCGACTATAATTTTTTTCCCTCCATTTGTTACAGTACCTGCTATGTAGTCACTAAAACCTTCACAGCCCTGAATATCCATCTCCTCAAAATCCCAGCCTTGTCTTACCAGCAGAGCTACACCACCCCCACCTCTTCCTTCCCTCTCTTTCCTCATAACATAATAGTCCTGTGGGAACACTGCATTTGTTATCGTTTTTCGTGATCTTTGTTTCTGTGAGGGCTATTATGTCTGGGTTTTCCTCTAGTACCAGTTCTCCAAGCTCATTTGCTTTATTTGTAATTCCATCTATGTTTGTGTACATCGCTTTGAGGCTCACTTTCTTCTGTCCCTTCTCAAATCGCCTCCTTGGTGAGTGTTCTGCTGGTGGGGGAGGCTGTTCCATGGGTGTGAGGACCTGTGAGGTGGATAACAGGGTCTCAGAGGATACTGGGATGAGGTGCGGGGGATCCAGTGAAGGGGGAGGGACAGGGAGGGTATGGGGTGAAAGGGGAGGGAGGACGGGAAGGAAAGGGGGGGAGGGAGGACTCGGGAGGAGGGGAGGGGTAGAAGGGTGGGGATTGGGTGTGGGGGGAGGGAGATTTTGCTGAACATTTGAGTGGGGGCAGGGAGGGTTTGGGGTAGGGGGGTTTTCTATGCAGAGGAGGGAGGCGGGGTTGTCCTCCCTTCTGGCGTTACTGGGTAGCTGGTTGTGGGTTCCCCCCTCGCCTCTGGGGGTGTTGGGTTGGGAGCTGTGACTTCCTGGTTTTCCCCTCTCGCCCTGCGCCTCTTCCTTGCTTCTGCCGCCACGGCTCTCTCCTCCCTTGTCATGTCTCTTTGGAGGAATACATTTTTTAATTTTCCCACGTTTTTCAGGGAGCTCTTCCTTGATAGGATCTTCTCCTTTGTGTTCTCGTTTGCAAACACTATCTTTATCATTCGGTCTCGGTCTTTGTTGTACCGGCCTAGCCTGAAAACCTTCTCAATGCTATGCTCAGCCCCTTCCATGTCTAGTGCCTTTAGTACTTCATTCACTGCTGCTTTGTCCTTGTCACTCCACTCTGTCCTATTAGATCCTTCCTGTTCCTTAATACCCACAGCAACCACTGATCTGTTCCTTTCCAGCAGTTGGCTAGTGGAGCGTGCCGCCTCCTGCGAGGTGGCTGCTTTCATGGCCACCTCCATCACTACAGTCATTACTTCAGAGTTATTTTTTTTTAGTATTTCCGCAAATGTTGCTTTTATTGTGGCATTCTCATCCAGAAAACTATTACCACCTTCTCCCTGGGTGGTTTTCTGATTCTCAGCCTCGATACCATTTTCTTTGAGGGCTCTAATCTCCTCCTTTGCTGCTGTCAGCTCTCTTTTCAGGTTGCTTATTTCGTTCTTCATTTCCTGCATCATTTCTTGCATCTCACTCTTGATGTCCTCCAGAAACTGGGCGAACATTTCCTTCATCTCGTCACCTTGGCTCTTTCCTGTTCCCCTGGGACCTCTGGCTGCCATGCTTGACCCTGTTGGGATGGGGGAGGGAGAGAGAGAGAGGAAGAGAGAGAGAAAGAGAGAGAGAGAAAGGGAGTGATAAAGGGAGAGATAAATGGGTGGGTGGGGGGGATCCGACCCTTCCACTGAAGTGAGAAGAAAGTAGAAGGGGAGGGGGGGGGAGGAGATGGAGAGAGAGGCGGGAGGGAGAGAGAGGAGAGGGAGAGAGTGGGTGAGGGAGAGAGTGGGTGAGGGAGAGAGTGGGTGAGGGAGAGAGAGTGTGTGTGTGTGAGAGTGTGTGTGTGTGTGTGTGTGTGTGTGTGTGTGTGTGTGTGTGTGTGTGTGTGTGTGTGTGTGTGTGTGTGTGTGTGTGTGTGTGTGAGTGAGTGTGAGTGTGTGAGTGTGTGAGTGTGTGAGTGTGTGTGTGAGTGTGTGTGTGAGTGTGTGAGTGTGAGTGTGAGAGTGTGTGTGTGAGTGTGTGAGTGAGTGTGTGAGTGTGTGAGTGAGTGTGTGTGTGTGTGTGTGTTGACAAGCATGCGTGGCTGTGTCCAGCAGGGCCAACACACCTGGCTGAGAATGTTCAACACGAGCCACTCACCTGGTGACTGGCGGACCCAGACCTCAGTGCTGACAATGTAGTGCACACCACCAGTCACAATAACCTGGCTCAAGATATGAAGACTAATATACAGTCCTCATAATGTAGTGCTAATATACGCCACCAGCACAGTCAAAGGGCAGTAAGGGAGGATAGTGGCTGGGTGCGGGGGAGGATAGTGGCTGGGTGTGGGGGAGGATAATGGCTGGGTGGGGGGGGGGGAGGATAATGGCTGGGTGGGGGGGGGGAGAATAGTGGCTGGGTGGGGGGGGGAGGATAGTGGCTGGGTGTGGGGGAGGATAGTGGCTGGGTGTGGGGGAGGATAGTGGCTGGGTGCAGGGGAGGATAGTGGCTGGGTGCGGGGGAGGATAGTGACTGGGTGTGGGGGAGGATAGTGACTGGGTGTGGGGGAGGATAGTGGCTGGGTGTGGGGGGAGGATAGTGGCTGGGTGTGGGGGAGGATAGTGGCTGGGTGTGGGGGAGGATAGTGGCTGGGTGTGGGGGAGGATAGTGGCTGGGTGTGGGGGAGGATAGTGGCTGGGTGTGGGGGAGGATAGTGGCTGGGTGTGGGGGAGGATAGTGGCTGGGTGCGGGGGAGGATAGTGGCTGGGTGCGGGGGAGGATAGTGGCTGGGTGTGGGAGAGGATAGTGGCTGGGTGTGGGGGAGGATAGTGGCTGGGTGTGGGGGAGGATAGTGGCTGGGTGTGGGGGAGGATAGTGGCTGGGTGTGGGGGAGGATAGTGGCTGGGTGTGGGGGAGGATAGTGGCTGGGTGTGGGGGAGGATAGTGGCTGGGTGTGGGGGAGGATAGTGGCTGGGTGTGGGGGAGGATAGTGGCTGGGTGTGGGGGAGGATAGTGGCTGGGTGTGGGGGAGGATAGTGGCTGGGTGTGGGGGAGGATAGTGGCTGGGTGTGGGGGAGGATAGTGGCTGGGTGTGGGGGAGGATAGTGGCTGGGTGCGGGGGAGGATAGTGGCTGGGTGTGGGGGAGGATAGTGGCTGGGTGTGGGGGAGGATAGTGGCTGGGTGTGGGGGAGGATAGTGGCTGGGTGTGGGGGAGGATAGAGGGTGGATGGGATTGTTTCCTGCCCTTTAATATCCATCGGTAATTTTAGTTATATAAACCCTAATAATAAGTTCTTATCTGTCACTTTAATTGTTTTATATGGTAATTAGTGGTATTAAGAGCCCGTCCTTCTAATAGAACGTCGTATATTGACGTATACTCTTCCTTCGGCCATAAAACTGTCATACTAGAAAATGGAAGGGGCTCGCGAAATTGACAAAGCCCCGTTTTCTGTTTTGGGTCCTCTGGTAAGTTAGGATAAGGGCCACTTTAGTACGCCAGTTTCTTGACGTTGGGGCACCTTAGGAGGACGGACAGAAGAGCTAGCCAATCCCTATGAAGCAGGACGCGGGCCGCATCTGTCTTAACAGCCTCATTTTGAAACCCATTTCTTAATTGCTGTAACTTATTACAGTTGAGTAAACAGCCATTGAGGGAATATCCAATTGGTACAAGTGATTAGTTTTCTTTTGAGTAAAGAAGAACACGGGAGACATCTCCCGTCACGCAGGGTGTAGTCGCACCTTCACAGATCTCCAGTATCGGCTATTGATACTGGTAATGGCTCAAAAGGGCCACCATTTACGGGCTATTCATGCCCGTGCCACCTTTTGGGTGGCTTAATCTTCATCAATCAATCATCAAAGAAGGAGAGGCATAGGTGAAGGGAAGTATAGAAGTGGTGAATAGTTTTTTATTATTATTATTATCTACCACAGACGTGGCCGGACATTTACAATACTAACCAGCATATATACAGTTTCTTCTGTTCTCCATGGACAGGGTGAGAGATGTGTTAAACATATAGTTCAGGGACTCCATATGACTCAAATACAGGAAATACAGTGAGAGGTATGAAAGCAGGCGGGCTGTCCGCCTTGCTGACACCATGTGTGTGGGGGGGGGGGAACTAGTAGGTGGGTGGGACCATTAACACGGGGGGGGGGGGAGAGTGTTAAAAGAGAGGACAGACAAGCGGGTGGGTGAATGTCTCCACCATCTGGCACCATCTGTCGTCAGGGGAGGCTCCCTGCACACACACACACACACACACACACACACACACACACACACACGCACACACACACGCACACACACACGCACACACACACGCACGCACACACGCACACACACACTCTCGTCTTCACTAACACAGCTGGCGGCCAGATGAGTCACTTCTACACTCTTTATATTGACTATCTTTGCTCCTTAGTACTCTCTCCTCCTCCTATTATTGTCACTGGGGGAGGGGGGGGGGGTGATGAGTAAGGTGTGTGGGGGGCAGTAGAGGGGGGTTATGAGTAAGGTGTGGGGGGCAGTAGAGGGGAGGGGGTTGATGAGTAAGGTGTGGGAGGCAGTAGGGGGGGGGGGGTGATGAGTATAAGGTGAGTATAGAAAATAACTGGTCTATGCTATAGAAATATCGCGTCCCCTCCCCCCCCCCCGTGGACTCAGCCACGAGGACCCCCCCTACAAATACCTACAGCCTCACCTGCGGATATTAACCCCCCCCCCCCATCGGTCTCCCCCTCCCCCAGAGTGTAAACAGCCGAGCCACCTTGAGCAAAGTTGACTCCTCAGTTAGCAACACGTTAATTAATGGATATCTTGGTTATCTTGAGATGATTTCGGGTCTTTAGTGTCCCCGCGGCCCGGTCCTCGACCAGGCCTCCACCCCCCAGGAAGCAGCCCGTGACAGCTGACTAACTCCCAGGTACCTATTTTACTGCTAGGTAACAGGGGCATCAGGGTGAAAGGAAGTCTGCCCACTGTTTTCTCGCCGGCGGCCGGGATGGAAACCGGGACCACAGGATTACGCACCCAGTGTTCTGTCCGCTCAGCCACCGGCTCCCTTCAGCCCCTTCAGCTCCCTTCAGCGGCTGAAGTCCATTGCATAACTTCCATCTCACTCCCGTGGTGACGCCATATTAATTACCCCTGGCCAGTTCCAAGCGATCATGGAATATTTCCTCACTTAAAACCCGTTCTAACTCTCACAATCTGACCCGATTGTCTCGTTTTGAACCTGTTCCACACGCCCACAATCTCTAAGATTGTGTCGGTATCATTCAACCCACGTTCACAGCCGACTGGGTTCCAGTCACCCCGTTTTGGAGAATTGAGATTACCTCGACTTGGTTGCAGGAAGATTGAGGAAGGATTCCACCACAAGATCACACACTCCCTCGTCAGCGCCTGGTTACCAGGAACACTGACTGGTGTGCTACGGGCTCACCATAGCCCGTGCTGCTTGGAACTTTTTGTTCCAGGTAGGGAATCTTAAACGACAACTGACTGGTGTGAGACGCAGGATTCACGACCCCATACAAGGTGATTGGTGGAGACCATCACCACAGTCAGCCAATCAGCCACCTTCAAAAAACTGATAAGCAAAGCAATACTGCAAAATCTTAACCCTGATTTCAAATAATAGAGGAAATCATATGACACCAAGACATTATCACAACAGTGTGATCCAGTTTAATTTACCAGTCTCCGTGGTGTAGTGGTAAGACACTCGCCTGGCGTTCCGCGAGCGCTTTGTCATGGGTTCGTATCCTGGCCGGGGAGGATTTACTGGGCACAAATCCTTAACTGTAGCCTCTGTTTAACTCTTAATCGAAGATGATACTCTTCAAGACGCTAGTGCTCTCTAGAGTGGAGTACTGCTGCACAATGACAGCCCCTTTCAAAGCTGGAGAAATTGCTGACCTGGAGAGCGTGCAGAGATCCTTTACTGCTAGAATCCACTCAGTAAAACATCTAAACTATTGGGACCGACTAAAATGCCTAAATCTGTATTCTTCTGAGCGCAGGCGGGAGAGATACATAATAATTTATACGTGGAAAATAATAGAGAGGATGGTCCCAAACCTGCACACAGAAATAGTACCACATGAGACCAGAAGACATGGCAGGATGTGCAGAATACCCCCGTTGAAAAGCAGAGGTGCAACAGGTACTCAGAGAGAACTCTATCAACATCAGAGGCCCGAGACTGTTCAACACGCTTCCATTACACATAAGGGGCATAACTGGCCGACCCCTCACAGTGTTCAAGAGAGAACTATCAACATCAGAGGCCCGAGACTGTTCAACACGCTTCCACTACACATAAGGGATATAACTGGCCGACCCCTCACAGTGTTCAAGAGAGAACTCGATAAACACCTCCAAAGGATACCTGATCAACCAGGCTATGACTCATATGTCAGGGTGCGAGGAGCCGCATCCAACAGCCTGGTTGACCAGTCCAGCAACCAGGAGGATCGCCGGGCCGTGTGGACGCCAAGCCCCAGAAGCACCTCAAGGTAAGGTAACCACCAACGGTCCAAACACTTACATATCAACATAAAAATCACAATGTAGCCAGAAAAGACCACCCAGCAGCAACAGGAAGACTTCACCCCAACACAAGGAAGACGCCTCACCCGATTTTAAGCCCAACCTTAAAAGTCTTGCCGACAGGATGCTGTAACGGCCTTCCCATCCTCTCCTGCCCCTCTCTCCCTTCCTCCCCATTCACCCCCTCTCCAACCCTCCCCTCCTACCCAGACCTCTCCACCGCGTGTCCCAAGACTATCCAGCGTCTCTTCTAACCGCGCGCTCAGGCGAGAATTCTCGCTAGTAATGGACCCGCTTGAGGCGAATCCAATTACGTCAGGTCATTACTTCTTGCTGGCCACAACCGCCGCCGGCAGCGCCAGAGATGTGCGCAGGCCCACCTACACCACCGCCCCGTCACCTTCCAATCTCCTGAAATAATACATAGACTGACAGACACCAACCCCATCTCCCCCAAATCATCTTTCTCTCCGTCTGAGTTCGTACTGACCTATTACGTAGGAATACATAGTTCACATTAACAAAATGGTGGATATGTGAAGTGTGTGTGAGGCGTTGGAGGCGTGAGCGAGTGGGGAGTGAGAGTGTACAAAGTAAGTAAGTGTGTAAGTGTAAGAGAGAGTGTGTGTGTGTGTGTGTGTGTGTGTGTGTGTGTGTGTGTGTGTGTGTGTGTGTGTGTGTGTGTGTGTGTGTGTGTGTGTGTGTGTGTGTGTGTGTGTGTGTTGGGGGGGGGGGTTATCTAGACAAATGAGCTAATATATACAAGAAAGTGGTTGGTTGGCACGCTGCTTGGCTAACAACTTTCTCCCCATAATGAGAGTCAAGGCGCCCCCCCCCCGCCCCCGCCCCGTGGAGGCCGCCCACAGATGTCATCCCTAAATGTCCAATACCCAAGTCAGCCTCACGTCTGCCAAATATGACCCGTACAACTGGTCAAAAGAGCGCGTATGGGGTGTGAGGCTTGGGCTCTTAACCAGCCTTCGGAGGGTTATCTGGAGGCGTGGTGTGAGCCCCGTGACAAAGACTTAGGAAGGGGGCGGGGGGGGGGGGGGGGGGGGGGGGGAATAGCTTGTACTATTTCCTCAGGGCGGCCAGAATTCAGTGTGTATTTTACTTGGTATAAACATCCACACACACACGCGCATACTCTCACACACCACACACACACGCGCACATACCCACACACACCACACACGCGCATACCCACACGCACCACACACACGCATACCCCCACACACCATACACACACACACGCATACCCCCACACACCATACACACACACACGCATACCCCACACACACCATACACACACACACCATACCCACACACACACACACACACACACGCATACCCCCACACACACACACGCATACCCCCACACACCATACACACACACACACACACACGCATACCCCCACACACCATACACACACACACGCATACCACACACACACCATACACACACACACCATACCCACACACACACACACACACACACGCATACCCCCACACACCATACACACACACACCATACCCACACACACACACACACGCATACCCCCACACACCATACCCACACACACACACACACGCATACCCCCACACACCATACCCACACACACACACACACGCATACCCCCACACACCATACCCACACACACACACACCATACACACACACACGCATACCCCACACACACCATACCCCCACACATACACGCATACACACACACACCATACCCACACTACACGTAACAAAACCTGATCGAAATTATACAGATAAATAAGTGATCAGTAATAATAAAATAATAAACAATAAATAATCAGTAAAGCCATTAAATCAGTACACATAAAAACTCAAGCAACTTTGATGTGGTGGTGCTCCCAGCCTGCCTACCTCCCCCCCCCCCAAGTATACTTACCCCCTGGTCACCTACGGCCCCAGGGGGCAACACACACCACCAGGGGGCAACACACACCACCTGGTGGCACACCATTCTCCCCTCGCGCGGTGCCACTATCACCCAGGGGTCCCGGGCACTGCCGGCCTTGTACTCCGTGAGGAGTGGGATAAAGCCACCTTAAGGAAATTCCTGTTTCAATTCTTCCTTCGTGCTCTGACACCGTCACATTTTTCACGTGTTAATTTTGTGATTTACACACATATGAAGACGTTATCTTGAGATGATTTCGGGGCTTTAGTGTCCCCGCGGCCCGGTCCTCGACCAGGCCTCCATCTCCAGGAAGCAGCCCGTGACAGCTGACTAACACCCAGGTACCTATTTTACTGCTAGGTAACAGGGGCATAGGGTGAAACAAACTCTGCCCATTGTTTCTCGCTGGTGCCTGGGATCGAACCCAAGACCACAGGATCACAAGTCCAGCGTGCTGTCCGCTCGGCCGACCGGCTCCCAGTCGTTGTACTGAACGGGGTGAGAATAGCTTGAGCTGCCTCGTCCCTTTGTGTGTATTTATATCTCAATAAAGTTGAATGAATTTCAATTTGAATGCACAGGGCTCTGTACCTTGAGCCCAGATCCCCATATATTATCTCTCTCAAAGGTGGGCCACCTGGCCAGCCTCACACCAGGCTGGCCAGGTTCATCAGTCCAGCAACCAAGCAACCTGGGGCCAGATTCACGAAGCAGTTACGCAGGCACTTACGAACGTGTACATCTTTCCTCAATCTTTGACGGCTTTGGTTACATTTATTAAACAGTTTACAAGCATGAAAACTTGCCAATCAACTGTTGTTATTGTTATAAACAGCCTCCTGGTGCTTCGGAACTCATTAACTGTTTAATAATTGGAAACAAAGCCGCCAAAGATTGAGAAAAGATGTACAGTTTCGTAAGTGTTTGCGTAAGTGCTTCCGTGAATCTGGCCCCAGGAGGCCTGGTCGACAACCGGGCCGCGGGGACGCTAAGCCCCGGAAGCACCTCAAGGTCACCTCAGGGTAACCACACTCCCGTCGCCAGGGAAACTTGATATAAATGATATAAACGAATTTAATATATGTCCCTATATAATTCTGACAACTCAATAATATTTAATCCTTTATTTTAGGCTTTTGGCGACATGTCAAACTATGTAACTGCTTGTTAACGGGTGTCTGTGCTGGCCAGCGGGGAAAGGGGGGTGTACTCACCTAGTTGTGTTTGCGGGGGGATTTGAGTTTCGGCATCTTTGGTCCCGCCTCCCAACTGTCAATCAACTGTTACTAACTACTATTTCCCCCCCCCCCCACACAGGAAGCAGCCCGTGACGGCTGTCTAACTCCCAGGTACCTATTTACTGCTAGGTAACAGGAGCATCAGGGTGAAATAAACTATGCCCATTTGTTTCCACCTCCGCCGGAGATCGAACACAGAACCTTAGGACTACGAATCCCGAGTGCTGTCCACTCAGCCGTCAGCCCCCCCCCCCCCCGACATCTTACCTCACCTTGAGGTTACCTTGAGGTGCTTCCGGGGCTTAGCGTCCCCGCGGCCCGGTCGTCGACCAGGCCTCCTGGTTGCTGGACTTATCAACCAGGCTGTTGGACTCTACTCAATATCGGTATATCTGACACTGTTGTCAGTCATCTTTGTGTCTTTTTATATATTTTGTGGTGTCAAATGACTTTTATAATTGACGGGAGTTAAGGAGAGTTAAGACTCTGTCAAAGCCATTTGGGAATTTAACTTTTGCTGTGAAGAGTGACTTTGATACTGTCTCAGTCGTCTAGGGACTTAGCGCCCTCATGGAGTCCCAGTGATATAGTCACTAGACTTTAAGCTTAAACTTGCGCAGTCCTGAATACCTTAACTTTGAGTTTAGTGAGAGTTTGATAATCCATAGTGACCTTAAAGTTTGGATAAAGGTTACATTGATTCAAGTTTACCACCACTAACTTAGAAGCCTCTAGCCGCAGTTTACTGTACCAATGTTACTTAGAGTAACCTTAAGGTTATTGCTAGTTTAACTTAAGTGTACCAGTGTTTCTAACCAGAAGGTACTTCAAGCTTAACCAGTTTAACATAGCAGCATCGCACCAGAGAACAGAGTGCTAATATCTCTCAACATTCGCGTTGCTTTATAAAATTGCTTTGCTAAATTGTGCTTTATAAATTGTGTAAATATTCTAATCTCGTATCCCCCCCCCCCCGTAAACTAGAATCATTTGACTACAGATTTTAAATCATCCCTACACAGTTTCAGATGTAGATTTGACAGAGCCCAATAAGCTAAAAAAAGCTGTACGCTAGTTAATCGACAGATGAGAGGGGGAACCAAAGAGCCAGAGCTCAACCCCCGCACGCACACCTACCCTGTCTCCACCCACAAAATGCTAACTGATGTAACCTAAAAGTTCACGTCTTATAAATTCCTTATACTAAATGACGCCACATGCCATTCACACTCGCTATAGATACTAACATTGTTCAAGGACTGGCTGCAATATTATTGTGGCTATTAATATGAGGGACTATTTATGTTGGACGCCAGTTAGGCGCCATACACATAGGGTGACCTAATACCCTCTTAAGCTAAACAACTTAATAAGTATCAACAACGTGTCAGCAGATTTGAATGCAATCTACTCTGCTGCAGACCACAGACCTCAGACACACCCCGGGCATCAGAGCGGCTACACGCGCTCCCTTACACACGCAACAAGCTAGTTCGTGGCCCGTGTAGTAGAAGGAAGATATATATATATATATATATATATATATATATATATATATATATATATATATATATATATATATATATATATATATTTATAATAAAACTAAGAAAAAGCAGTGGACGTTTGGTACTCCAATTCCTGCCCACAACCTAATCATTCTACAACAACATCGACCGATGTTACAATTACATAAATAATATTAACACGAACGAAGGAGAGAGAGAGACAGACAGAGAGACAAGACAGACAGACACACAGAGACACACAGACTTCCCATCAAGTACGTTTATCGAGCCAACAAAATACCTCACAAAGAGATAAAGTAAGATAGGCCTATTTCTACCCTCTACGACACTTCCCACCTAGAAAGACATGTCGACAGCCTGACCAGGAGACCCACAGAGGGTACGAGCAGTGACACATTCCCATGTAAACACAGTTGGGGGTAGGAGATACAGCCTCCCATAACAGGAGAACCAGGGAAGAGAGAAAGAGAGGGTTAACATAGGGAGATACCAAGGGGAGAGGAGGCTTAACAAGCCAAGGAACCGTAGAAGTGACACGGAAGAGTTAAGACAACAGTGGAACTATGGGAGAGGAAAGAGAGAGAGGTAGTTATGACTGTTAGCGAGCGCCCAGCTCAGGCTCAGTCTCCCCCAGGATCACTAAAACAGGCTCAGTCTCCCTCAGGACCACTAAAACAGGCTCAGTCTCCCCCCAGGACCACTAAAACAACCTCAGTCTCCCTCAGGACCACTAAAACAGGCTCAGTCTCCCCCCAGGACCACTAAAACAGCCTCAGTCTCCCCCAGGACCACTAAAACAGGCTCAGTCTGCCCCCAGGACCACTAAAACAGGCCCAGTCTCCCCCCAGGACCACTAAAACAGGCCCAGTCTCCCCCAGGACCAATAAAACAGGCTCAATCTCCCCCAGGACCACTAAAACAGCCTCAGTCTCCCCCAAGACCACTAAAACAGGCCTAGTCTCCCCCCAGGACCACTAAAACAGGCCCAGTCTCCCCCCAGGACCACTAAAACAGGCCTAGTCTCCCCCCAGGACCACTAAAACAGGCCCAGTCTCCCCCAGGACCACTAAAACAGGCTCAATCTCCCCCAGGACCACTAAAACAGCCTCAGTCTCCCCCCAGGACCACTAAAACAGGCTCAGTCTTCCCCCAGGACCACTAAAACAGGCCCAGTCTCCCCCAGGACCACTAAAACAGGCCTAGTCTCCCCCCAGGACCACTAAAACAGGCCCAGTCTCCCCCCAGGACCACTAAAACAGCCTCAGTCTCCCCCCAGGATCACTAAAACAGGCCGTCTCCCCCCAGGACCACTAAAACAGGCCCAGTCTCCCCCCAGGACCACTAAAACAGGCCCAGTCTCCCCCAGGACCACTAAAACAGGCCCAGTCTCCCCCAGGAACACTAAAACAGGCCCAGTCTCCCCCAGGTCCACTAAAACAGGCCCAGTCTCCCCCCAGGTCCACTAAAACAGGCCTCAGTCCCCCCCAGGACCACTAAAACAGCCTCAGTCTCCCCCCAGGACCACTAAAACAGCCTCAGTCTCCCCCAGGACCACTAAAACAGGCTCAGTCTCCCCCAGGACCACTAAAACAGGCTCAGTCTCCCCCAGGACCACTAAAACAGCCTCAGTCTCCCCCAGGACCACTAAAACAGCCTCAGTCTCCCCCAGGACCACTAAAACAAGCCCAGTCTCCCCCAGGACCACTAAAACAGGCTCAGTCTCCCCCAGGACCACTAAAACAGGCCCAGTCTCCCGCAGGACCACTAAAACAGGCCCAGTCTCCCCCCAGGACCACTAAAACAGCCTCAGTCTCCCCCAGGACCACTAAAACAGGCCCAGTCTCCCCCAGGACCACTAAAACAGCCTCAGTCTCCCCCAGGACCACTAAAACAGCCTCAGTCTCCCCCAGGACCACTAAAACAGCCTCAGTCTCCCCCAGGACCACTAAAACAGCCTCAGTCTCCCCCCAGGACCACTAAAACAGCCTCAGTCTCCCCCAGGACCACTAAAACAGCCTCAGTCTCCCCCAGGACCACTAAAACAGCCTCAGTCTCCCCCCAGGACCACTAAAACAGCCTCAGTCTCCCCCCAGGACCACTAAAACAGCCTCAGTCTCCCCCAGGACCACTAAAACAGCCTCAGTCTCCCCCCAGGACCACTAAAACAGCCTCAGTCTCCCCCCAGGACCACTAAAACAGCCTCAGTCTCCCCCAGGACCACTAAAACAGCCTCAGTCTCCCCCAGGACCACTAAAACAGCCTCAGTCTCCCCCAGGACCACTAAAACAGCCTCAGTCTCCCCCAGGACCACTAAAACAGCCTCAGTCTCCCCCAGGACCACTAAAACAGCCTCAGTCTCCCCCCAGGACCACTAAAACAGCCTCAGTCTCCCCCCAGGACCACTAAAACAGCCTCAGTCTCCCCCCAGGACCACTAAAACAGGCTCAGTCTCCCCCAGGACCACTAAAACAGGCTCAGTCTCCCCCAGGACCACTAAAACAGCCTCAGTCTCCCCCCAGGACCACTAAAACAGCCTCAGTCTCCCCCAGGACCACTAAAACAGCCTCAGTCTCCCCCCAGGACCACTAAAACAGCCTCAGTCTCCCCCAGGACCACTAAAACAGCCTCAGTCTCCCCCAGGACCACTAAAACAGCCTCAGTCTCCCCCAGGACCACTAAAACAGGCTCAGTCTCCCCCAGGACCACTAAAACAGCCTCAGTCTCCCCCCAGGACCACTAAAACAGGCTCAGTCTCCCCCAGGACCACTAAAACAGCCTCAGTCTCCCCCAGGACCACTAAAATACAACCCCACTATCACCACCTTGTCTCGTATAAACGGCGATATCCTCGTAATATAAACACCGGAGAGGCTGCCTACCTAGTACCACCCCCCACCCCACCTTCCCCCGACTAAAGGGGTGTGCCTCCACGCCCCCCCCCCCATCACAACCCATTACCCCCTCTCCCCCCATCACAACCCATTCCCCCCTCTCCCCCCATTACTACGCCCCCCCCCACACCAGCGTCTAGTCCTTGGCAACAATAAAATATTCTCACCAGACGCCTAATGGCGGCCATAATACGCAATATCTGGCACCTACACAAAAAATTAATTAAATCTGGCTGAGTACAACGTTAGAGGCGAGGTACGAGGAGTGACGGGGAGGGGGGGGGGGAGCAGGGGGGCCACAGCATTGCTTTGTTCACACTAAGTGTAAAAAAGAATAAAAAACAATAAAATGGGTGCTGATATGTAGCCTAGAGTTGCCAAGTCTCACAAGACTCGCTCTTAACCAAGTCAATTTGTTAGAGATAATTGTTTATGATATTCATTTGATGGCAATGTCACGGATGTGTTCAGTACATGTACATAATATTTACCCCACAGAGGTCATCCATAACTTGTCTCCCGGAAAAAAGCCCAACCACTTAGGTTGGACGGTAGAACAACGGTCTGGCTTCATGCAAGTCGGTCGCTCGTTCAATCCCCGACCGTTCAAGTGTTTGGGTACCATTCCTTCCCCTCACCCGTGAAGCCAAGGTGCAGGTGTGTGAGGCCAAGACCCAGGTCAGCCCTCGCGAGCCTCACTGGTCTTTTGTAACCCGTCCTCTTAATACTATGTCACTTTTCGCTGGTATGCGCACTATGGCCAAAAATGGACGTAATTTAAAATGAAATCGGCTCACGAAAGTGACGTACTGTCCCGTTTTCTGCTCGAGTCCTCCGGCTTACTCGGTTAGGTTAGGAGAGGAAACTTTCAATTAACGGTTTTCATGACGTTTTGAAACTTAATTTTAAGGATAACTTCCTGCCCTCCTAACCTACCAGAGGATCCTTAACTTGCTGTTTTGGAAAAAAATACAAAATTTATTTTCAATTTTAATTTCATTTTCAAACTATGTCCATTTTCGGTCATATGGACAAACGGCCAAATTCAGACGTAATTTGTAAGAGTACAGGTTGGGTAAACATTACTATACTTAACATATCACATCCTACATCCTCCTTAAAAGTTTGACCCCGAAGTCCCTGTGAGCATCACCTAAATGGGTCAAAAACACAAAAAACGAAATGGACCAAAATGGAACCCAAATTAACCCAAATTAACGGTAATATGCGAGCGTGGAGACCAAATGGAAAAGCCTTGTATGCTTCAGGCTAGCCAGATCCCCCCGCCCCCCCTTCCCCCATTCCTAGACAAAATATTTGGAAGGACTATCAAAAGCGCGGGAACCTGGCAATTGTCCAGCGGAGTAACTGACCTATATACCCACGGAAACCAAAATTATTTACCTGAATAACAAAAGGTTATACGGTTTATATAGGAGCGGACTATAGGAGCCGGTCGGCCGAGCGGGCAGTACGCTGGACTTGTGATCCTGTGGTCCTGGGTTCGATCCCAGGCTCCGGAAAGAAACATGGGCAGTTTCTTTCTCCCTATGCCCCTGTTACCTAGCAGTAAAATAGGTACCTGCGTGTTAGTCAGCTGTCACGGGCTGCTTCCTGGTGGTGGAGGCCTGGTCGAGGACCGGGCCGCAGGGACACTAAAGCCCCGAAATCATCTCAAGATAACCTCAAGATAGGTCATAAAAGTATTTGTGTGTACGTCTGATACCATACTACTTGTGTAAAGGAGGAATGTATATGTTTATCTCTCAGAATGTTCGGTAATATGTTTATTGTTTGTGATGTGTGTGTATGTATGTATTAACACGATGTACTGAACGGGGTGAGAATAGCTTGAGCTACCTCATCCCTTTGTGTGGATTTTACCTCAATAAACTTATTTCAATTTCAATTTCAAACACCACCACAACACATCAGGTGAGACGACTTCTTGTTTCTCTGGCAATGACCGCGAGCAAGAAAGTTCTCTTTCAAGACCACATTACACCTTTAACCTCAAGGAAGCTAATTTGATGCTTGCTACATCCTACTTACAGTCATACCACCTCCACTCTAATCCTTTAATAATTCGCATTAGCGCACTACACGTCGTCTTGTGCGCTACATTCTCTACATGATGTTATTTTACAGAAAGTTTAAATTTTTAAATTTTGCCCCGAGGGGCGAGTTTATTGGGCAGCGCCACTCATCCTGTGAGTGGACACACCGCCATAGTGACAGTATTGGGCAGCGTCACTCATCTTGTGAGTGGACACACCGCCATAGTGACAGTATTGGGCAGCGTCACTCATCTTGTGAGTGGACACACCGCCATAGTGACAGTATTGGGCAGCGCCACTCATCTTGTGAGTGGACACACCGCCATAGTGACAGTATTGGGCAGCGCCACTCATCTTGTGAGTGGACACACCGCCATAGTGACAGTATTGGGCAGCGCCACTCATCTTGTGAGTGGACACACCGCCATAGTGACAGTATTGGGCAGCGTCACTCATCCTGTGAGTGGACACACCGCCATAGTGACAGTATTGGGCAGCGTCACTCATCTTGTGAGTGGACACACCGCCATAGTGACAGTATTGGGCAGCGCCACTCATCCTGTGAGTGGACACACCACCATAGTGTCAGTATTGGGCAGCGTCACTCATCTTGTGAGTGGACACACCGCCATAGTGACAGTATTGGGCAGCGCCACTCATCCTGTGAGTGGACACACCACCATAGTGTCAGTATTGGGCAGCGTCACTCATCTTGTGAGTGGACACACCGCCATAGCAGCATGTACAACACTCCCCAATAGGAAGAAAACCCGCTGGGTTGTTCATCCTGTCACTTGTACCCAGACACAGCTGGGACTTGCTTAACTGTCTCAAGTGAACAGCTCCTCAAACAAGAAGATTAACATTTATCAACCAGAAAGTTATTCTGTACGTGTTAAAAGTCTAAGGCTTTGCATCTTTAAAGACGTCTAACATAGACTAGTGTATGTCTAGGGAACGTGGAGCCTCAGCTTGATGAAATATTAAACACCTGGTGCTGGTGTTGGAGCGCCAACGGAAAAAGGGGACATGATCACCATATACAAAAGTCTCAGGGGGGAATATATGACGAAGCAGCCTGGGACAGACTACCAGACCTGACTGCTCGAGGCCTCTCATCCCCGAGGTCAACACTCCTTGACCTGGTAAGTGAACCGAGGGCAGGAGGAGACAATGACCGGTGTACCTGACATGTGGAGAGCCGCCATCTTGCCTGTGGCCGGGGAGACCAAGCCAGCCTCCACCGGGAAGAACCACCACTCTCTCCAGGGAATTTTTTATTATTATTATTATTATTATTATTATTATTATTATTAGTATTTACCACAAACGTGGCCAGACATTTACAATGCTAACCAGCATATATACATTTTCTTCTGTCCTCCATGGACAGGGTTAGAGATGTGTTAAACATATAGTTCAAGGGTTTATTGAACACTCAACCACAGAAGGTGATTCCGTGCTTTTAAAATGCTAAGCTAACCTACATACGTAATACATAGATACACAGATTTACGTATGCCCTACATAAAGTGTTCGATGTGACTTTTACATAGTGTCATTAATGTGCATTTACAAAGGTGAAATGTAATTCTGATCAGCTTCCATATATACTTTATACACATACATATATATACACACACCCTCATATCAACTCTTACAGTGCTACCTGATTCTTCGTAGATGGCCTATACAAACAGGCCATTTACAGGTACATTCAATACACACCACAAACGCATCTCCTGGCTGTAATGGAAAAGTTTACAGAGGCGTATAATGGGCACGGGAAACCTACTTTAATAGTCCACGCGGAGGGTGTCAGTATTACACACGAGTTGAAACTATAATCAACTTCTTGAATGGAATTCCAATTCTTGTAGGCAGTCGAATAGTGTACATACATGTACGTTAGCTGTCAAAGTGGCCACTGTCAGAGCACTCTTGACAGTGGGGCAGGCGTAGTGTATCCTGGAGGAGGATAAACTTGGGCAAGATCTTTGCCCTATCTTGAGGTTATCTTGAGATGATTTCAGGGCTTAGTGTCCCCGCGGCCCGGTCCTCGTTCAGGCCTCCACCCCCAGGAAGCAGCCCGTGACAGCTGACTAACTTCCAGGTACCCATTTACTGCTAGGTAACAGGAGCATCAGAGTGAAAGAAACTCTGCCCATTGTCTCTCGCCGGTGCCCGGGATCGAACCCGGGTCCACAGGATCACGCGTCCAGTGTTCTGTCCGCTCAGTCACCGACTCCCTCCCGGTGGAGGGAGGCGTATTGCCCTGCGTATTTATTAGCAAATAAATCACTGGATTTTAGGTAAAGAGCCTAAAATGATGACAAGTTACCTCGCGACATTTATAACAAACATTTCTAGCAAGTCAGTGAGAGTGTGGTAAGGTGACGGCCCGAGTGTCTGAGCACTGGTGCTGGCCTCCGTCCTCACGGCCCTCACAAGTGCTACAGCCCTACTGCCTCGCTCCCATATATTGATACAACACAAATTCTAACATTTTCCTTCTATAGTAATTCCGGGACGTGCCAGTGGCGGACGTTAGCAGTGGGCGTGCCAGTGGCGGACGTTAGCAGTGGGCGTGCCAGTGGCGGACGTTAGCAGTGGGCGTGCCAGTGGCGGACGTTAGCAGTGGGCGTGCCGGTAGGGGGGTGGTGGGCGTGCTGGTAGGGGGCAGGCACTACACATACGGCCTGCTCTTCTACACATTCACTAACTCATTTGACGTTGTAGCACTTGTCAACGCACGCACACTGCTACAGGTTCAGTGGTCTGCTGCATCAAACCAATGTATATTACATGGATATAATTCAGCTCAGCCCAGCAGTTACAGACGTGTCTATATTGCCCCCCCTAGTGTGTAGCCTCTCAGAAACTGTAACGGATGGGGGGGGGGAGGGAGGAAGGGGGAGAGAGAGGGGGGTGAGAGGAGGGGGGTGAGAGGAGGGGGGTGAGAGGGGGGGAGAGAGAGGGGGGGGAGAGAGAGGGGGGGGAGAGAGAGAGGGGAGAGAGAGAGGGGGGGAGAGAGAGAGGGGGGGAGAGAGAGAGGGGGGGAGAGAGAGAGGGGGGGGAGAGGAGGGGGGTGAGAGGAGGGGAGAGAGAGGGGGGGGGAGAGAGAGAGGGGGGGGGAGAGAGAGAGGGGGGGAGAGAGAGAGGGGGGGGAGAGAGAGAGGGGGGGAGAGAGAGAGGGGGGGAGAGAGAGAGGGGGGGGAGAGAGAGAGGGGGGGAGAGAGAGAGGGGGGGGAGAGAGGGGGGGAGAGAGAGAGGGGGGGAGAGAGAGAGGGGGGGAGAGAGAGAGAGGGGAGAGAGAGAGAGGGGAGAGAGAGAGAGGGGAGAGAGAGAGGGGGGAGAGAGAGAGAGAGGGGAGAGAGAGAGGGGGGAGAGGGGGAGAGAGAGAGAGAGAGGGGAGAGAGAGAGAGGGGAGAGAGAGAGGGGGGAGAGAGAGAGAGGGGAGAGAGAGAGAGGGGAGAGAGAGAGAGGGGAGAGAGAGAGAGGGGAGTGACAGACAGACAGAGAGAGAGGCAGACAGACAGACACAGAGAGCGAGACAGACAGACAAAGGCAAACCTCAGCCTCCAGTGTTTACCCGCCGGCAGCATAACCTCCCCCCAAGTACTGGGTTCCTGCACTTCACCGTACCGCAACATTGCCAGTCAGGTCTGGAGGGCGTATAAGCCACGCTCCTACACTAACTCTCACACCATTTTTCACATCCATGTTGGCATCACCGGTGAAGAGCCACAGGTTTTTTTTTTAGGTTGAAAAATGCACCTTCACTCGACGGCTAATGAATAAAATTCTTATACTACTGATCTCGTTAACAATTCTAAAGCATCTCAGTTGCTTATTGATCGACGCGGTCTATGCAATCTTGGCGTTGTTCTACCTTGAGGCTACCTTGAGGTGCTTCCGGGGCTTAGTGTCCCCGCGGCCCGGTCGTCGACCAGGCCTCCTGGTTGCTGGACTGATCAACCAGGCTGTTAGACGCGGCTGCTCGCAGCCTGACGTATGAGTCACAGCCTGGTTGATCAGGTAATTAGGTAATCAGGTAATCACCCATCCAGAGCCCAGTTCTAACCGACAATGTTGACTAATATTTAAACTATTGTGTCGGATCTATACGAATCCAGTGTTACCAAACATCCCGTCCTCCAAACAAAGACCCAAAAGTGATTCCATCCACCCGCCAAACCCCAGCTGTTTATGAATGAACAACGGTTTACACACGACTCACAACTGATGACGCAACCCGTCCTCGACTCAAGTCCATTACATTCAGCGGTCAACCCCACAGACGCATTCATAAATTTTAACATGCTGTTCATTCAAAACGGGAATTTTCGCAAGTATAAATTAATATTATAATATATTAGCATATTGTGCATATATAGGTATAGGATAGGTTATGTTTGGTGTTTAGGTTCTGTTGGCGATTATTTGTATTTGTAGTACGTGGGTGAAGCATTTACAGCGTTGTGGTTCGAACAAAACTCGTCATTGAAACACTTGTTCCGGATATGTTCGAACGTCAGCAGTTGTGAGTCGTGTGTAAACCGCTTTTCATTCATAAACAGGGGGTTTGGCGGGTGCATGGAATCACTTTTGGATCTTTGTTTGGAGGACGGGCTGGATGACGTCCGAACACCTCCGGAACAAGTGCTTCACTGACGACTTTTGTTCGAACCACAACGCTGTAAATGCTTCACCCGCGTACTACAAATACAAATAATCGCCAACAGAACCTAAACACCTAACCTAACCTATGCCTATATATGCACAATATCCTAATATATTATAGTATTAATTTGTATGAGACAATTCCCGTTTGGAATGAACAGCATGTAAAAATTAATGAATGCGTCTGTGGGGTCGACCGCTGGATGGAATGGACTTGAGTCGAGGACGGGTTGAACAAATGCTTCACCCACGTATTTCAAATTCAAATAATCGCCAACAGAACCTAAACACCTAACTCAACCTTCCACAACCCGACTACCACCGTCAGCACCAGACTACCACAACCCAACTACTGGTGACCAAGGCTCCATAAAACAGTCGTGTCAGCGCCTGGGTGTGCAGCACCAGCGCTTTCCACATTTATGTGCGGGAGTAAGAGAGAGAGAGTAAGAGTAAGAGAGAGAGAGTAAGAGAGAGAGAGAGAGTAAGAGAGAGAGTAAAAGAGAGAGAGTAAGAGAGAGAGTAAAAGAGAGAGTAAGAGAGAGAGAGAGTAAGAGAGAGAGAGTAAGAGAGAGAGAGTAAGAGAGAGAGAGTAAGAGAGAGAGAGAGTAAGAGAGAGAGAGAGTAAGAGAGAGAGAGAGAGAGAGAGAGAGAGAGAGAGAGAGAGTAAGAGAGAGAGAGTAAGAGAGAGAAAGAGAGAGAGAGAGTAAGAGAGAGTAAGAGAGAGAGAGAGTAAGAGAGAGAGAGTAAGAGAGAGAGAGTAAGAGAGAAAGAGTAAGAGAGAAAGAGAGTAAGAGAGAGAGAGAGCGTAAGAGAAAGAGAGAGTAAGAGAGAGAGAGTACGAGAGAGACTGACTGAGGCTTACCGACTCGTTACAAATTGAACGCATAATTTTCAATGCTAGCCTAATCGTAAAGAACGTTTGTGTATGAGACTTAGTTAAAAGAACCAGGGGGGGGGGGGCAGGTGGTAGGGGACGTGAAGTGGAGGAGGTGTCAGCCTAATACTGGCAGGAGTGACCACCACCTCCACCCCTCCACCAGCACCCAAATCTGAGACCTCTCCTGACGCTCCAGCCTCCGCCACCCTCCTTGCTACGCTACGAAGGAGGCGCGGACTCTAGTTCAATAATACTTATAGTGGCGTATCCCGCCTCCATCCTCCCAGACACTCCACTACTTCCTGGCCCAGGCGGCGGACGGCCTTGCTCCACACACACACACACACACTACTACCGCCACCACAGGCACCTCTGACACTACACCATGACGACCACAGCCACCATAACTGGTGACTAGGCACCCTGGCGGTGCCAGTGACAATAATCACCCCAGCTAGCCTGCCCGCCATTGTGGGGAGCTACACAATGGCGCGTCACCAAACAATGTGGGCAGGAGTATGTGTGGTGTGAAGGCGATCTTGAAGGTGCCTAGTCTCGGCAGAAAAGGGGAAATGGGAGGGAAGAGGGGAGCACGGGTGATTCTTTCCCTTGACACTTTGTTAAGGCTTCCATGGACTCTCACTATCATGCTTCCTATCACACCCAAACTCACTGCTACCTCTCACTATTATCATACTGCTACTCATTCTTTCACCTTCTCACTTGCCACATGATTCACCCCCACGGTGTTATCTTGAGATGATTTCGGGGCTTTAGTGTCCCCGCGGCCCGGTTCTCGACCAGGCCTCCATCCCCAGGAAGCAGCCCGTGACAGCTGACTAACTCCCAGGTACCTATTTACTGCTAGGTAACAGGGCCATCAGGGTGAAAAACTCTGCTCATCGTTTCTCGCCGGCGCCCGGGATCGAACCCGGGACCACAGGATCACGCGTCCAGTGTTCTGTCCGCTCAGCCACCGGCTCCCGTGTTCCCACAAGGACAGATCTCCACAGAGACTGGCGGGATGGTAGGTAGAATCCACCCTATGCAGGCGATGAGTCACAATAGCGTGGCTAAATTATGTCGACCAGACCACACACTAGAAGGTGAAGGGACGACGACGTTTCGGTCCGTCCTGGACCATTCTCAAGTCGAAACGTCGTCGTCCCTTCACCTTCTAGTGTGTGGTCTGGCCAACAACACAGACTGCCAATCCAATGTGACTCAGATTACACCATTAATACAATTGTCTCTTGTCACGGGGTAGGAAACACGACTCCCAAGATATTCTCATTTTCTCGTGTAACTTGTGTGAAGAATACGCAAGAAATGTTTTCCCTGTGGGCCGGTCACTCCTCCCTCCTTCAAAGACGCCACAGGAGTGACACACACGGGATGAAAGTATAAACCTTTTGATGCGAGTAATTATGAAAAGAAGGCGCCAAGCCGGCAACACTGTACAGCACCTCTTTGATGCAGACTAAAAGCCACTTTTGCATCTTGACATCAAACATGATAATATGGCGTTTAATTTGGAAGCTAAATTGCAGTAGAAAAATGAGAGATAGAAGAATGAGAGGTGCCAAGGGAAGGTGAAGTGGCAATAACACATAACTCACTGAATCTAGTCAGCTTGATTTAGTAGGCTTCAGGTAAATCTAATTTTTGCATGATATTGCTATCATGGGACTCGTGATAGCACGCCTCATTTTGACGTATACTTCACCAAAGGTCAAAAAATCGTACTTGAAAATGGTAGCGGCTCGCGACATTGACGTACTGTCCCGTTTTCTGTTTTGGTTCCTCTGGAACGTTAAGATAAGGGCACTTTAGTACGACACTTTCTTGATGTTGGGAACGCCAGCGAGAACGGTCTCCTTGGGAAACACTCTAGGAATACGTCTGTAATAATCCCAGTTCTCTCCCCCCCCCCCCCACCTCAACCACTTGGGCTGGACGGTAGAGTGACGGTCTCGCTTCATGCAGGTCTGCGTTCAATCTCCGACCGTCCAAGTGGTTGGGCACCATTCCCTTCCCTCCGTCCCATCCCAAATCCTTATCCTGACCCCTTCCAAGTGCTATACAGTAGTAATGACTTGGAGCTTCCTCCTCATAGTCCCCCCCCCCACCCCCTGTACGTGTATCAGTACCTGTTACTTACAGTGTACCTTGTTACAGCATGTGTAGCTACACGTGTTTGGTTATCACTGTACCTGAACATTAACTGCCATATTACTGTACCAGCACTTGTTACTACACCTACACTTACTCGCGTGTGGCTTCATGCGTTACCACACCTGTGACTACACTTATCGCTACACCTGTGGCTGTACGTGTTAACCTACACCTGTCGTCTGAACGTCTTGTCAACACTGTGGAGAAATACCCGACGGACCACTGGAACATTATCTAACACAGTGCACAGTTACAAACCCAATAAGATTTCAACTACGATTCAACAGAGCAGAATAAGTTGTTAAACACATGGGGCAAAATCTAACTGAAGCGACCAAACGAGTCATAACTACTCGTACTCCGCCCAAGTAAAACAGCAACAAGCAACACTTAGTGGGCCAGCCAGAGGCTTAGGACCCGCGCAGGAATTTCCCTAAAAAAACTGAACGTTTTAAGCGTTTCCATTTCAGAACTTGCTATTATAGGCCTATCTAGCCAGTGTAGTTACTATAACAGTACCCAGACTACTTACCTCTGTGCATTGTTTTGATTTTTTCTAGTAACACAAATGAAGTGGATCATACAATAAAGGATATGCATAATGATATATAGAGTAATGATGTCATGACATGTGGCAATGCAAGGGAGGAAACCATCAAGAGAAAGCGCCAAGCTATCACGACTATATAGCACTTGGAAGGGGTCAGGATAAGAATTTGGGATAGGACGGGGGGGGGGGGGAAGGAATGGTGCCCAACCACTTGGACGGTCGGGGGATTGAACGCAGACCTGCATGAAGCGAGACCGTCACTCTACCGTCCAGTCCTAGTGGTGATAAGCTTAAAACGAAGAATAAGCTACGGAACATTGTATTTTGCGAAGGGTCAGGGGTGACCTGAGGGGTAAAGTTGCGCCAAGTTGAAGTGGCCAACAGCCCAGGGGAAGCATCAGCTGAGAGGAGTTTCATCTGCATTACGACACGGCCCGACACCACTCTGTATAGTGAGGTCAAACTGGCTCTATTCTAACTTCTAAACAAGTTATAAAAGGATGGGAAAACGTGGAAGGTAGAAAGGCATGTCCGAATTTTAGACTTGAAGCCTCGGCTTTGTGCTGGAACGTGGTAACCAGGACTTCGATATGACCCGTCAGCTGGAACAACCGTGGACATCTTCAAGAGAAAACTGGACAGTTTTCTAAGAGAAGTTCCGGATCAGCCGGGCTGTGGTGAGTATGTGGGCCTGCGGGCCGCTCCAAGCAACAGCCTGGTGGACCAAACTCTCACAGGTCAAGCCTGGCCTCGGGCCGGGCTTGGGGAGTAGAAGAACTCCCAGAACCCCATCAACCAGGTATGAACTAGAGTCCAGTCGAAGACACGCACAACCAGCACAAGGCTACTCCCAAAACTTAGTGCTGAGCTACGACGACAAACTGAAGAAGCTAAAGATAGCCTAACATCAGTTGAAAGAAGAATCTGAGACAGCATGATGCACAGAATTTATTTAATTATGGGTAACGACAACCTACACTGAAATACGATGTTTATTTTGAGGACCAGCAGACGGAAAAGACATCTATCTACACAAACACGTGATGTTTGGAAGAACTTTTGTTCAGTACATACGACAAGAGGAAGGAAAGTATCGGGTGTGCTGGCATGTGGCGGCCGCCAGTTGCCACCGTGGGGCCTACAACTGCTGCAGGAGAAGATGTAGAACCATGGTTCTACACATACTCTTACGTAACAAACACTATAATAAAGATCAATAAAAATATAGATACGGATAGCTATTTTTTTAAATTTAAAAAAATAGCTATTTTATCATAGCTATGATAAAATAATAACTACAGATAGCTGTTATAAAATAATAGCTACGAATATATTATAAAATAATAGCTATTACGGATATACACACTTATATTGCTAGTTGAGAGGCGTAATCAACAAGTACGATGAGGAAACAACCAATTAGGCCTGGGTTAATTAGATTATATTACCGTAGCCTACATCAAACATTAAAGTATTAATGGAATGTTTTTATTGTCATATAAATGAACAGGCGTTTACATTTCGAGGCCTATTTGTTTTCAACACAAACTTATAGTAATATTATTTGCCTATGAAATGTATGTAAGAGAAACTCCCTCTTCTCCGGGTGTCACAGAGCAAAGTCGGCACCACAGGTGAAGTTGGGTTTGTGTCAAGACGACGGCACTGGTACAAATCTATCAGCTGGACGTACCTGGTTCATGGGGTTCTGGGAGTTCTTCTACTCCCCAAGCCCGGCCCGAGGCCAGGCTTGACTTGTGAGGGTTTGGTCCACTAGGCTGTTGCTTGGAGAGGCCCGCAGGCCCACATATCCGCCACAGCCCGATTGGTCCGGCACTCCTTGGAGGAAACAATCTAGTTTCCTCTTGAAGATGTTCCACCCCAACACAAACGGGCGTTCACCAAAGCGCCTAAGAAACTTAATCATCACAATTAAAAACGTCTGCTTGTGCAGTACTTCTTGTCATCGGCTTCCGCCAGGACGTGGGACAAATGTCAATTCACCTGACTGGCCACAATCTTCGTAAATAATAATGGCGTTCTCCAGTTTCTTCGCCATTTGATGTTTGAGTTGACCAAGCATATTCCACAAACAATACCCAGGAAAAAAATGTGAGCAATAACACTAACTCGGCGAAATAGACCAGTCAGTAGGCCTAGTCAAACAGTCGTCGAAACAACTTTATCTCTTAGCTTGTGGTGTTTATTTTGATGAACTGCCACTTGAAGGCAGTTATATAAATGATTCGAGTCGTGGTTCGAGTCTCCTCCAGCCCAGGTGAAAGAAATTATTATTATTAATCTAGAAGCATACTACGTCATATTGCCTTCTAGAACCTTCCAACGTCGCCTGCCTTGAGCAAGAAATGTCCTACTCCCCCCCCCCCACAACCCACACCCTCCCCCCATCCCAGGATTCTGCATGGGTCTTTCCAGTCCCTTATGCGAAATGAAATCCGGTAACATCAAAATTGCATTCATTCTTATACGACCTAAGTTCGTCTAACATGACAATGATGACATGAATAATACAGTAGAAAAGAGGCGTAAGCGCGATAACTCTCATATAGCCTTTATAGCAGGATATATGCTAGGCCATACCATATAGCCCAGGATGTATGCTAGGCTATATCATATAGCCCAGGATGTATGCTAGGCTATATCATATAGCCCAGGATGTATGCTAGGCTATATCATATAGCCCAGGATGTATGCTAGGCTATATCATATAGCCCAGGATGTATGCTAGGCTATATCATATAGCCCAGGATGTATGCTAGGCTATATCATATAGCCCAGGATGTATGCTAGGCTATATCATATAGCCCAGGATGTATGCTAGGCTATATCATATATCATCCTGGGCTATATATGATATAGCCCAGGATGTATGCTAGGCTATATCATATAGCCCAGGATGTATGCTAGGCTATATCATATAGCCCAGGATGTATGCTAGGCTATATCATATAGCCCAGGATGTATGCTAGGCTATACCATATAGCCCAGGATGTATGCTTATGCTAGGCTATATCATAAAGTCCAAATGTATGCTAGGCTATGGGTAACACCATGACAGCATAAAATTAAAAATGCAAAACAAATAGGCCTATTTATATTAAGAGATTTTACGTATACATTACGAGGAACTTTATTTTTAACACATTGTTCACGTCCTCGGTTACAACAGTTATAACAACACTGCACAGCAAGGAAAACACTGCACAGCAAGGAGAAATCTTTCTTACCCGTAGAGAAGCGCAGCGCCAGCAATGCCTCCGCCCAGTTGAGCCAGGACAAACATGGCGGCTCTCAGGGGGGACACACGCCGGGTCACAGCTAGTGATATTGTCACCGCCGGGTTCACGTGCCCTCCTGACACCTGTGGGAGGAACCACAAAACACACCGTAAGTTATCATTATGAGCAAGTATGAGGCCAAGGCCGAGAAGGCAGGTAATTATCAAAAGAAAGCGCAAAGCCGGTATGGATACATAGTATTGGAAATACAAATTTCCTAGCATCCTGAAGATCAGGACTTAATACTGGGAAACAGTTGAGTGTCTTAAGAGGAACAATGCAGTTCTAACAGTAAAGTGCAGGGGTCTGCTCCCCATCAAGTGCCCCGGTGTTAATGTGTGTCTAGACACACTTCCAAATTCCTGTTTAAGTGATAGAAAGAGAAAGGTCACGGGGGGGGGGAGGTCATATTTGATGGCACCTAATTTGTTCCTCGTAGAAGCTATCTATCTACTTCTCAAACGGTTGCAATATGAATGACTAAATTTTGTGAACTGGCTTCTACTAGGTCATTAGAGGCTATACACATTTTGATGATACTAATTCTTTCTGCCTTGAGTATCTGATTTCAGACCTTGACTGCTGTTTGTCATCATGAGTTATATTTGTGTGAGATGGTATACCTGGTTGATACCTGGTTGATGGGGTTCTGGGAGTTGTTCTACTCCCCAAGCCCGGCCCGAGGCCAGGCTTGACTTGTGAGAGTTTGGTCCACCAGGCTGTTGCTTGGTATCTATCATACAAGAGATTCTAACCCTATGTTCGTCAAGCAGGTTATTTATGATCACCAATATGGCTAGAAACTCTGCAAAAACTACAGATTTATACCTGCTGAGGATGAGATACACAATCAATGTTGAATTTCTAACACCCCGGGATAATACGTCTTAAGTGCTCACATGGTCCTCCAGTCAACTACAACAACAAACAATTGTCGATTTATGCAATGTAACTGTACCTGACCATATATGAAAAGCATCAAGTTTTTCTGCAAAAATAAGTGCCTGGTTGAAGAGGAAAAGGACAAGACCCAACCTTCGTAAGCACGAGAATAAAGGAAACTATTGACAATAGGTTATCTTGAGATGATTTCGGGGCTTAGCGTCCCCGCGGCCCGGTCCTCGACCAGGCCTCCACCCCCAGGAAGCAGCCCGTGACAGCTGACTAACTCCCAGGTACCTATTTACTGCTAGGTAACAGGGGCATCAGGGTGAAAGAAACTCTGCCCATTGCTTCTTGCCCGCGCCCGGGATCGAACCCGGGACCACAGGATCACGCGTGCAATGTTCCGTCCGCTCAGCCACCGGCTCCCCTACCTATCAGGCCTTGCGAATGCAGCTATTATTATTCATCCACACCCACAATATATTTGTCTAAGCTACGCTACAATTAACCGAACAGCAAATAGGTACCTGGGAGTTAGGGAAGTGTTGTGGGTTGTATCCAGGAGACGATCAGCCGTTGGCCTAAAAGCATTTTAGTAAACCTAACAGGCTTCCTATTCCCCGACATGCCTGGTTGATACCTGGTTGATGGGGTTCTGGGAGTTGTTCTACTCCCCAAGCCCGGCCCAAGGCCAGGCTTGACTTGTGAGTGACATGAGAAACTACTGCACCTAGCAACGTGTTCTATAAATCTATGAATACTGTATTTCCAAACCAGACTTTTGTTATTTTTTTTAATACAAGCTTATCCAATTTATGGGAGAAAGTTGACAAATTGGTCCATAATTTTTATAATATTTTGACATCCACAAAACATTTAACATTTAGTACTGAAACAACCTAAACCAAGGAGACGGGGTGAGGCACCATCTTCTTGAAGTTATCTTGAGATAATTTCGGGGCTTTAGTGTCCCTCCGGCCCGGTCCTCGACCAGGCCTCCACCCCCAGGAAACAGCCCGTGACAGCTGACTAACACCCAGGTACCTATTTTACTGCTAGGTAACAGGGGCATAGGGTGAAAGAAACTCTGCCCATTGTTTCTCGTCGGCGCCCGGGATCGAACCCGGGACCACAGAATCACAAGACCAGCGTGCTGTCCGCTCGGCCGACCGGGTCCCGATAAACCATATGTTTACTAAACAAACAACAATCAAAGGGGCCTGACAGCTGAGTGGACAGCGCTCGGGATTCGTAGGCCTGAGTCCTGAAGTTCTGCCGGTGGAGGCGGAAACAAATAGGTAGTTTCCTTCAACCTAATGCGCCTGTCCACCTAGCTGTAAATAGGTACCTGGTAGTTAGACAGCTGCTACGGGCTGCTTCCTAGGGGTGTGTAACAAAAAGGAAGCCTGGTCGAGGACTGGGCCGCGGGGACGCTAAGCCCCGAAATCACCTCAAGATAATTCAAGATCAAGGCCACTGCCCTGAATGTTCCATTCAATTTCAACGTGTAATTTAGCCGTTTATGCAATAATTCGTTTATATGCAATAATGGATTAAATGAAAAAATATGGGGAGGGAATATTACTGACCTTAACAAAAAAATAATGATAATATGGTTCACTAGCCAAGTCAACCACAATCCATCCATTTCCAGAGACGACCACCTGACACAGACGACCACCTGACACAGACGACCACCTGTCACAGACGACCACCTGACACAGACGACCGCCTGACACAGACGACCGCCTGACACAGACGACCGCCTGACACAGACGACCACCTGACACAGACGACCGCCTGACACAGACGACCGCCTGACACAGACGACCACCTGACACAGACGACCACCTGTCACATACGACCACCTGTCACATACGACCACCTATCACAGGCGACCACCTGACACAGACGACCACCTGACACAGACGACCACCTGACACAGACGACCACCTGTCACAGACGACCACCTGACACAGACGACCACCTGACACAGACGACCACCTGACACAGACGACCACCTATCACAGACGACCACCTATCACAGGCGACCACCTGACAGACGACCACCTGTCACAGGCGACCACCTGACACATACGACACTAAGCTACCTGGGAACTCGGGGCTACCAGGTTGTCGGGTTTCTCTGGCAAATGTACGACGAGGCAAAAAAAAAAAACGCTGGGGAAGGTGTAGAGGTGCAAAGAAAAAAATGAGAAGGAAATAATCTAAATAAAGAAGGAATTGAAGTAATATAGGAATGGGAAATAATGAAGGAATGGAAAATAATAAAGGAATGGGAAGAAATAAAGGGAAAGAAGGAATGTAATGAAGGAATGGTACAGATCCTAAATATATAATTTGACTTTAAATCCTATGATATAATGGTATAAACCTACGATATAATGTCATAAACCTATGATATAATGTTTAGGTAGGAATACTCACCTAAATAAATAATATAAATCTCTGGGGTGTAGAGTTCAATTAACTCCCTACAAAAATTGCAATGCTTCCCAACGTAGCAAATTCCCTCTAAGCTGATTAAAAAACGCGAGTCTGGAAATATTAAATAAAAAAAAATCTTCCCGTTGGTTAAAACCTTACAACACTTCCCGTAATTAAAATGGGCACATGTGGGGGGCAGTGGCGTGAGCTGTGGGAAGTAAGCTTTAATAATCTGGAACAATTTTTATTTATATTACTTCTAAGCTGCATCACTTATGAACCCATCTCTGCCCTTGTGTGGCAGTGCACAGTAGAAAGTTGTTTTCACATATCCATACATTAAAACATTGATTGTAACCATGATATTATATATGTGCTTCAGCCTACAGTTTAGACCTATTGTCTTATGTATGACCCTCTGTCCTGCGTGACAGTGAATACCAGCATTATCCTCACTTTAATAAGACTATCAAAATCCTCAGATTAGGCAAAATTGTAATTAATTTTGTCAATAAAGATGTTAATAATAATAAATAATAATCTGGAAGGTTATGCGAGAATAGTTCTCCTACCCAACACCTACCCAACCATTCACTTAGTTTGGGAACTTTGATTGCTGAACAATGTTACGGGGCTGCAAGGTGTATTCCTGACAGGAATATACATCCTGATTTACTCTATTTTATATCATTAATTTGTGTGTGTGTTTTGACCTAATCGTAGAACTAAATATATTAATTTGGGAAACGAAATAGATGTATGGTTAACTTTTGTTGGTAAAGCGTGACTGAGGGTTTACCTAGAGGGCGTATTTGTCACATCTTAAGCATAGGGGGAGGGGGTAGAAATAGCCTAAGCTACTCTATCCCTTTGAGATGTATTTATTGCTTATCTCAATAAACATACTTGAACTTGAATTAAGCATAGGATATGTACATTTCGCAACAGATTTTTTTTTCAGAAAGTTTGTCCAAAATAAGTTCACGTTTTCTGTCCCCCTTTACACTCTTATATAAGTTTTCAGATCTCGCCATTGTTGTCTCTCTCCTGTGAGCCCTCTACCAACTTCCGGGTTTATCTTGCCATATTTTTATTTTTATTTTTATCTATCTCTCTCTCCTTCCATTCATTCTTTTCCTTCATTACTTCCCATTTCTTCCTTAGATTATTTCCTTTCTCGTTTTTTCTTTGTACCTCAACCCCCTTCCCCACTGTTTTTTTTTTTTTTGCCGCGTCAAGAAAGCATTACCCAGCATTTGTCAGAGAAACCCGACAACCACTATCTTGAGGTTATCTTGAGATGACTTCGGGGCTTAACATACAATACCACGAAAATACTATCCGAGCTGCCAAACAATTCTCTTCTAGAAGTGTATATTAAAAGTGTAAGGCAGGGTATGTTACCCGGCCGCTGAACACACGGACTTAAAAAAACAATACCCAAACCAAATTCACAAAAATTCGGACCAATCTCTGACATCCCGACCCAACCACTTGGGCTGAACAGTAGAGCGACGGTCTCGCTTCCTGCAGGTCTACGTTCAATCCCCGACTGTCCAAGTGGTTGGGCACGATTCCTTTCTCCCGTCCCATCCTAAATCCTTGTCCTAATGCCTTCCAAGTGCTATATAGGCGTAATGGCTTGGCGCTTTCCCCCTGATAATCCCTCCCTCTCTGACATCCTGTATATGTAAAGTTCTTGAGAGGATTATACTCGACAGGTTAATGTTTCAAATTAGACCACAACTTGCACGCAACCTGTGTGGTTCCCTTGCCGGAAGAAGCACAAACTTCCTCTGCTGAATAACTAACCGTATTAGTCTGTATTGGTCTGCATTGGTCTGCATTGGTCTGCATTGGTCCGTATTGGTCTGCAAACTGCTTTTGACACAGCAGAAGGCTAATCTTAGAACAACTAGCCTCTTTTAGAGTAACGGGAACACTGCTGACAAGGCTCAAGGGGTTCTTGAGTAACAGAACGGAGTCATTAGACGAGAACTCCTGGATGGATTTGAAGAAAGTAGAACAGTGCAAACTGGAACTAGCAGGTCCATTGTTTATCACAATGAAATGTGTGAAGTAGACCATGTTTATGGGGCAAGTAACAAAGTCAGTAGACTAACAGACGTTGTCACAGCTCAAATAAGTATATCTGGCAGTTCGGCTTGTATAGGAATCTAGATGAAATAAAGTGTAAAGTGTGTGGACAAAGACAGGGACACACTCGAACACTATATCTTGGACTGTAGTAAAATTGAGCCATTTAGAGATAAATCTAAGCTCACGTTGTGAGCAACCTATCTTATTACCCAGGATAAAATACCTGAAATCCTTGCACTGTATCCATATTTTGCTTCCAGTAAATGCGATTAAGAAACAAGTAGTGTATTGTGAAGACTAATAATAAACAGCAGCTCCCTAATGACTAATACAGTACTTGATTCAATCTCGTGTTCTAGATGACACCTTCATATTGCATCCAAAGTTTGCAAGTGCCTGCTACTGATCACATACACAACGACTGATTATCCTGCAAGACAGGGAATTCTTAGCATTTCACAGCAAGTTCTTATTGGACACTATGGAAACCCTTCATATAGTCTAGGGTAGCTGCATTAATGCACATGTACCCAATATGATAGAAAAAATGCCCTCTATGAGGTCTTACTCCCAATATTGTTAGCACTCAATTAACAATTACTCTTTTTGAGCCTCTCAAAAGTGCAATTATAACGTTATTATTTTTTCTATGGAAAGAAGATACCTAATGCTGGGGTTTACGTGGGGGGGGGGGGTTAGTTGTGGGCCTGCGGGCCACTGAGAGCATTACCACTGTGTATAAAAATGCACCAGTTTTGCCTAAGCAGACGAGTCAGAACCTAGGTAACCCACCTAACAATGTGTGTATGCTGTATATACAGTATATGTATGTGTAATAAACAAAAATTGTAACTAGCTTCATAAGCGTGAAGCTAGTTAAGTAATTGGGTGTTACTTAGCTAAATGGAATTACGGGGCTCAGTTCTTGAACCCATTATGTGCCTCTAACCCTTTCCACCGCCACCCTCGGGATGGGTATGGGGGTTACCTTGCGATGATTTTGGGGCTCAATGTCCCCGCGGCCCGGTCTTCGACCAGGCCTCCTAAATTAAACTGCATAATAAAGTAATACTTGACCTACCAACTGAAGTAACAGCTTGACGGGGCAATTTATCACCAAACAAGCTTGACCTCTGACTGGATTTTGAAGGAACTCTCAAAACCCTCTATGTGGACGTAACGTCAATTACATGAGTTTCTAGACAGACTTATTACAGCCCAGGAAGCTATACACAATACACTGACAATATGTAAGACAACAATGAGAAAGTGGTGTCAGTAAGTCTATACAGCACTTGGAAGGTATACGAGGTCACGGTGCTGGGATATCATCGGTGTCAACCCACTTGGACCATCGGGGATCGAACGACGACCCTGCAAGAAGCGAGGTCATCGTTCTACATATAGGCTATCAGCGTAATTAAAATTCATGTGACCTTGACCTTTGACCATGTGATTAAAATATCTTTATTTTGCAATAAGCATCAATGCCACACTTAGAAAGAACGTGGAGGCTGTTGTGGGCAGACATTAAAACCTTATTACGACGGGTATATACTAGTGAAGGTGTAGAGACTTACGGGCTCACCATAGCCCGTGCTACATGACATTTCGTTCAGAGTAGTTAAATCAAAAACACCAAAAACAGGGGTAGAGACCCACCTGGCCGAAGCTGTGGACGAGGACAGCCATGGCGAAGCCGGCCACCAGGGATATGGTGAGCTGACCCTCCTGCGTGAGGGTCTTGCCCGTCCAGGGGCTGTAGGCGCCACACACCAAGAACACGTAGAACACCGTGGCCAGGCACTCTGCTATCACCGCCCGCCACAGCTCCAGGGTGCGCACCTCGGCGATCATGGGAGGCCTGGGGGGCGGGCTGGTGGTCTCCTGACGAAGGCCCTCCAGCTTGTCCAGGAGGGCCACCAGCTGGGCATCCACGCTGGTCACCCCGCTGCCCATGGCGGTACTCGCCATCCTCACAACACCCTACAACCACCACGCCCTCAACCAATCACTCAATTCCTTTTACTTTGTCATTGTCTTCGCTTACAGTGGAAAAAGAATTCTCGCCTATACACACTTAAAACAATGAACTCTATGCACAACGTTCGTTCCCTGACCATCCAGTTATCCTTTGTCAGAGATAATGTTCCGGTAAACACACTCACAAAAATGAACACTTGGATAATACTACTGTAGCGAATGCCGCCTCGAATCAATCTTAATTATTTACCAACAAGAGAGCACAAGAAGCACCACATGGTTCCACGAGTCAACGGAACGTGCATGACCACCTCCCTCTGTGACTACATAAGCTCGACTGAGTGAAGTTGTAACCCGGACCCAGGGAGCGTATGATATGGCAACGCTGCTGTTGTCTTATATCTAATTGGCATATTTCTTTATCTATTCATATGTGTCTTCGTAAGTACCTTAATAATGTAAAGTTATCAATGACTAATTCTCTAAAGCTTACGTAATCAAATAATAATTACACACGTACGCGTAGAAAGACATGGGACAACTTCGTACGCCTGTCAGCGGTGTACATTCAAAACGCCATTTACAGGTCTCATTTACGATATTTTTGTCGTGGTTCAGAATTTTTCAGTATTTTTGCATTGTATTTCATTGTGTCATTGCATTTGAAATACAATAATATGCATTACCATTGTATTTCATTGATAATTTTCTTGTGTCATATAAAAAGGGGAAAGCAGTGCAGAGTTTTGCCTTCGTATTATTAATATAAATGATGATAGAGATGACGTGAGAATAAGTCGAGGAATCTCACATTAAGTTATTTGAGCTCCTTCTGGAGGTCCAGTTCATAGGCTACACATAATAATAATAATAATAATAATAATAATAATAATAATAATAATAATAATAATAATAATAATTCGTTCTTCATTAACATTACATTTATTGTTTATTAAATTGAGTTGTTTATAGTTTGTAGTCAACAGCGAGAACAATATGTAGGCCTATACGTTCAAAGGTACATTTAGGCCTATACGTTCAAAGGTCCATGTAGGCCTATACGTTCAAAGGTCCACGTAGGCCTATACGTTCAAAGGTCCATGTAGGCCTATACGTTCAAAGGTCCATGTAGGCCTATACGTTCAAAGGTCCATGTAGGCCTATACGTTCAAAGGTCCATGTAGGCCTATACGTTCAAAGGTCCATGTAGGCCTATACGTTCAAAAGTGCAGGTAGGCCTATACGTTCAAAGGTGCAGGTAGGCCTATACGTTCAAAGGTCCATGTAGGCTTATACGTTCAAAGGTCCATGTAGGCCTATACGTTCAAAGGTCCATGTAGGCCTATACGTTCAAAGGTCCATGTAGGCCTATACGTTCAAAGGTGTATGTAGGCCTTACACGTTCAAAGGTGCATGCAGGATTATACATTTAAATTTATGTAGAAATATACGATCGGCGGTGAATATCGTATAAGGGAATTTGTTATACACTTGATCTGTTGTTGCCATCGGAGGCGGCTAGTTTATTGTGCGCCCCATACTCCTGTGAGCGGTAGTATTTGTGCACCCCATACTCCTGTGAGCGGTAGTTTATTGTGCGCCCCATATTCCTGTGAGCGGTAGTTTATTGTGCACCCCATACTCCTGTGAGCGGTAGTATTTGTGCACCCCATACTCCTGTGAGCGGTAGTTTATTGTGCACCCCATACTCCTGTGAACGGTAGTTTATTGTGCACCCCATACTCCTGTGAGCGGTAGTTTATTGTGCACCCCATACTCCTGTGAGCGGTAGTTTATTGTGCACCACATACTCATCCAGTGAGCGATAGTTTATTGTGCACCCCATACTCCTGTGAGCGGTAGTTTATTGTGCACCCCATACTCCTGTGAGCGGTAGTTTATTGTGCACCCCATACTCCTGTGAGCGGTAGTTTATTGTGCACCCCATACTCCTGTGAGCGGTAGTATTTGTGCACCCCATACTCCTGTGAGCGGTAGTTTATTGTGCACCCCATACTCCTGTGAACGGTAGTTTATTGTGCACCCCATACTCCTGTGAGCGGTAGTTTATTGTGCACCCCATACTCCTGTGAGCGGTAGTTTATTGTGCACCACATACTCATCCAGTGAGCGATAGTTTATTGTGCACCCCATACTCCTGTGAGCGGTAGTTTATTGTGCACCCCATACTCCTGTGAGCGGTAGTTTATTGTGCACCCCATACTCCTGTGAGCGGTAGTTTATTGTGCACCCCATACTCCTGTGAGCGGTAGTTTATTGTGCGCCCCATACTCCTGTGAGCGGTAGTTTATTGTGCACCCCATACTCATCCTGTGAGCGGTAGTTTATTGTGCACCCCATACTCCTGTGAGCGGTAGTTTATTGTGCACCCCATACTCATCCTGTGAGTGGTAGTTTATTGTGCGCCCCATACTCCTGTGAGCGGTAGTTTATTGTGCACCCCATACTCCTGTGAGCGGTAGTTTATTGTGCACCCCATACTCCTCCTGTGAGCGGTAGTTTATTGTGCGCCCCATACTCATCCTGTGAGCGGTAGTTTATTGTGCACCCCATACTCCTGTGAGCGGTAGTTTATTGTGCACCCCATACTCATCCTGTGAGTGGTAGTTTATTGTGCACCCCATACTCCTGTGAGCGGTAGTTTATTGTGCACCCCATACTCCTGTGAGCGGTAGTTTATTGTGCACCCCATACTCCTGTGAGCGGTAGTTTATTGTGCACCCCATACTCATCCTGTGAGTGGTAGTTTATTGTGCACCCCATACTCCTATGAGCGGTAGTTTATTGTGCACCCCATACTCCTCCTGTGAGCGGTAGTTTATTGTGCACCCTATACTAATACTGTGAGCGGTAGTTTATTGTGCACCCCATACTCATCCTGTGAGCGGTAGTTTATTGTGCACCCCATACTCCTCCTGTGAGCGGTAGTTTATTGTGCACCCTATACTAATACTGTGAGCGGTAGTTTATTGTGCACCCCATACTCATCCTGTGAGCGGTAGTTTATTGTGCACCCCATACTCCTCCTGTGAGCGGTAGTTTATTGTGCACCCTATACTAATACTTGAGCGGTAGTTTATTGTGCACCCCATACTCATCCTGTGAGCGGTAGTTTATTGTGCACCCCATACTCATCCTGTGAGCGGTAGGCTATTGTGCACCCCATACTCCTGTGAGTGGTAGATCCTGTGAGCGGTAGTTTATTGTGCACCCCATACACATCCTGTGAGCGGTAGTTTATTGTGCACCCCATACACATCCTGTGAGCGGTAGCGCAAAAAGGATTACAGAGGGCACAAAAGGTCTTTATCAGACCTCAACGGAGATTATTACATAAACAATTGCATCTATCCTTCACACCGTATAATGTCAGCTGGTTATAGAGATTGTTTTTATTTCAATATATATATATATTCAATATATATAATATTCTGGTTAACATTGTTAATGTATGGCCACGTCTGTGGTAGAAAATAATAATAATAAAAAAAAAGCTTGTTCCTTAAATTCATTTCTCATTTATGCACACATGTAAAAAGAATTACCGGGATTGTTTGCTGTTTTAGATTTAGCTACTCAGAACGAAATGTGCATGTAGCACGGGCTATGGTGAGCCCGTACATTACCGGGGATGAAGAGGAAGAGTTGTAGAGAGTTTAAAAAATATTAGGATATTAGGCGGCCCTGTCATTTGACTGATAGGTCGCGTGGACACGGCTGGACGTAGGTCCAGATTGATGAAGGTTATTTTGGAGTTATTTATTGATTGATGAAGGTTAAGCCACCCCAGAGGTGGCACGGGCATGAATAGCCCGTAATAGTCAAAGTGATCACAACGCGTAGGTATAGTCAAACAGAGTGATAACATACTCTTTGACGCCATTTCGTGTTTACAAACAAATCCTAATTGCTATATATTAGTAAATACGGAAATTTTAATTGTTTATTCGCGTCATTGATAAATAAAGGATTTAGTTGAATTTATTTTAGTTGTTATGCACCCGATACCCGGCCTGTGAGCGATGGTGGGAAAGGTTACAGAGGAAAACAATGTAGTTGTGAGCCGTGTGGCATTTTTCATTCATTTTTTCTTTTTTCTTTTTGCCTCGCGGGGCGAGTTTATTGGGCAGCGTCACTCATCCTGTGAGTGGACACACCGCCATAGTGACAGTATTGGCCGGCGCCACTCATCCTGTGGGTGGACACACCACCATAGTGACAGTATTGGGCAGCGTCACTCATCCTGTGAGTGGACACACCGCCATAGTGACAGTATTGGGCAGCGCCACTCATCCTGTGAGTGGACACACCGCCATAGTGACAGTATTGGGCAGCGCCACTCATCCTGTGAGTGGACACACCACCATAGTGACAGTATTGGGCAGCACCACTCATCCTGTGAGTGGACATACCGCCATAGTGACAGTATTGGGCAGCGCCACTCATCCTGTGGGTGGACACACCACCATAGTGACAGTATTGGGCAGCGTCACTCATCTTGTGAGTGGACACACCGCCATAGTGACAGTATTGGGCAGCGCCACTCATCCTGTGAGTGGACACACCGCCATAGTGACAGTATTGGGCAGCGCCACTCATCCTGTGAGTGGACACACCACCATAGTGACAGTATTGGGCAGCACCACTCATCCTGTGAGTGGACATACCGCTATAGTGGCAGTATTGGGCAGCGTCACTCATCCTGTGAGTGGACACACCGCCATAGTGACAGTATTGGGCAGCGTCACTCATCCTGTGGGTGGTCACACCGCCATAGTGACAGTATTGGGCAGCACCACTCATCCTGTGAGTGGACATACCGCCATAGCAGCATGTACAACACTTCCCAATAGGAAGAAAACCCGCTGGGTTGTTCATCCTTTCATTCAGGTTTGGTGGCAGAATTAACGAGCATTTGGCTAATGTTTTGATGATGGGCTACAGAATGGGCTCGGAAAACTGAACCAAAAAATTATTTTGGCTCAGCAAGTTACAGCCTTAATGGGCTAGTTATAGTGATAACATTTACACCAAGAAAACTGTTGAAGGGCTGCAGTCACGTGCATGCTCGACCTACAGTAGGCTAACCAGGAGTACTTGAGCTACAGTAGGCTAACCTGGAGTACTTAACCTACAGTAGGCTAACCTGGAGTACCTAACCTACAGTAGGCTAACCTGGAGTACTTAACCTACAGTAGGCTAACCTGGAGTACTTAACCTATAGTAGGCTAACCTGGAGTACTTAACCTACAGTAGGTTAACCTGGAGTATTTAACCTACAGTAGGCTAACCTGGAGTACTTAACCTATAGTAGGCTAACCTGGAGTACTTAACCTACAGTAGGTTAACCTGGAGTACTTAACCTACAGTAGGCTAACCTGGAGTACTTAACCTACAGTAGGTTAACCTGGAGTACTTAACCTACAGTAGGCTAACCTGGAGTACTTAACCTATAGTAGGCTAACCTGGAGTACTTGAGCTACAGTAAGCTAACCTGGAGTACTTAACCTACAGTAGGCTAACCTGGAGTACTTAACCTATAGTAGGCTAACCTGGAGTACTTAACCTACAGTAGGTTAACCTGGAGTATTTAACCTACAGTAGGCTAACCTGGAGTACTTAACCTACAGTAGGTTAACCTGGAGTATTTAACCTACAGTAGGCTAACCTGGAGTACTTAACCTACAGTAGGCTAACCTGGAGTACTTAACCTACAGTAGGCTAAGGTAGGTATGTTGTTGTTAGTTGTTAACTGTTTACAATGCTATATACACCTTAATATTTTGTTCGTTCAAGTATGTTTATAAAGTCAAGAAAATATATCTCAAAGGGATACAGTAGCTTAGGCTATTTCTACCCCCATCCCTATTTTGTTCGTGCCTTCTCCAATAGCAATCTCAGTGCAAATGTCCGATCAGTTCAACCTTTTGCACCTCGATACCCACCTTGCTCTGTTGTTGTTGTTATAGATTCAGCTACTCAGAACAAGTTCCAAGTAGCACGGACTATGGTGAGCCCGTAGCTTACCTGGCACAGGACCGGTGCTGGATCTCGGGGTGCCACCTTGCTCATCGTAGCCTAATTTCTTAGTTTGCTGTATGTATGTTCTTCAAGTCACTGTCGCCATTATACTGTCCACTACGCCCAGGAGATTAACAACAGAGTACTGGGAAGACGGGACATGCGCAGCCCGTCTTCTTGTAACTACACTTGGGTGGTAATTACACGCTACCATCACCTTAATTGTTCCTTATATAGGGATAATCAGAACTCGATCTTGTTTAATCATCTCATGCCACACCACTAATATTATGTATGTATATATATATATATTATATATATGTATATATATATATATATATATATATATATATATATATATATATATATATATATATATATATATATATGAGAGTATATATATATATATACTCTCTCATATATAAATAATATGAGAGAGTGAGAGGCGTGGTGTTGGTACAGTTGGAGTGATGGTGGCAGGAGTGGTAGTGTGGCAGGGCCGCAACAGAAGGTACCCGGATCAGTAATCTCAGTGCCTCGCTGACCAACTGTTCTGCGCCCTTGGTAGTTAACCCCCCCACCCCCACCCCCCTCATCCCTCCCACCTCCAGGCAGCGGGATCATTGTTGTTCCACATTCCTCCTCCTTTATCCTCTCGTCTCTCCTGGCCCCTTTATTCTTTCGTATCTTCCGGCCCCGCCCTTGTCTAAACTCCTTCCCTCCTCTCGCCACTTGTACTTGGTAGACGCGCCATTCATTTCTTTATCCCCTTATCTTATCTTAGCGACAGAGATCAGTCCTCATTTTTTTTATCCTAATAACTATTGAACACCGTTTTTCTTTGCAATAAATAACAGTTGCAGTAGACTTCGTAAGCCACGTTTCTTCTGTCATTCCGGCATTATATTTTGCATCTTATTCACCGAATCTTCACTTTAAACCATCAATATGTTTTTTTTATTAATACATTAGGTACATTTTATTAATACTACGTGATGCTAAAAAATATTTTTCTTGCCGTTGAGTTGACCATCCCCAGGCCCGACCCACCACGCCCTATCCCCTAACCACCTATCCTCCGGCGGGGCCCGTTCCTCATCTGTATATAATACCCCCTTCAGGAAGCCGTGGCCCCAGGGCGCTCACACGTGTTCACATCAGACCTCCGGCTGGTGGGGCCACACCTGCCCTGCCATCTGGCGTCTGCCGCTCCCACTCTGCACGTAAGACTACACAAAACTGCAGAAGGCCAATTCGAGACTTAGATTAAAGAATATTGGGGGTTCAGCTCCTATAAATTCATCATGTTTAAACCATATCTTTATATCACCAACTAACAAGCTAGGTATATTGGATACTATTGATATTATTAATACTTGAATAATATCAAGTATTCCAGTAAACTAATCAATCCCACGAGACAGCTGTGTGCATACTCAACCACACCCACATATTTAACTCACTTTTAAGACAATCTATAGCAACCACCATGTCTAATATATTACCTGCAACAACCCTGTTTTAAAATGTTTTTACCCTGTTCTTTTCTGTATCAAAACTTATCAAATATTTCATGTCCTATTTACAGTTCATTATTTTTAGTAGCCTATTAATATTCCCCGTGTTAATGTGTCTCGATATCTTCCTAGTTTTTCTCGAGGAACAATATCAAAGACTTTGCCAGAGTTAAATATAATGTATTTTTTTCCACTATCGACTACTTCAAATGATGTGGAAAAGAAAAAAAATGTTAAATATGAATGACTATATAAGTCATGCTTGGGTATAAGGTGCATAATAATTTAACTAAACTTAAAAAAAATTAGTTATGATATTCCACTAAAAACTGAGCATTAGTAAGTTGTTATTATCATAACTATTGTATTCTCTTAAGTGTTATATAGTTGATATATGAAGTATGTTCTGTAATTCTAAAATAAATCCCGGGCGGAACAGAAATGGTTGGGGGTTTTTCTATCATCTAATGCACCTGTCCACCTAGCAGTGAGTAGGTACCCAGGAGTTAGTCAGCTTGTTGTGGGGTTGTATCCTGGGGGAAGGGAAGCAGTCAATATTTCACCCTGGGGGATACTTACTCTTTTGCTATACAGTAGTATATTAAAATATTACTAATATGAATATGCTGTATTATATACTATATACAATACTGTACCTTTACAACGGCTATGCTATGTTAACCTATTCACAGCCTCGCCTCGCTGATCGGTTACCCTTTGGAGATATTGAACAAGTTCCCTCTTGAACACAGTAAGTAATTATCAAAGAAGGCACCAAACCGGGAAGGCTATGTAGCACCATCAAATGTGCGGAATAATCAGAGGGCGCTAAATATCACCAAGGATGCCAATAAGAGAACAGAAACGCCTAAGGCGAACGATATCAAAAGTATCAGATTCACCAAGAATTCTATCGAGGAAAAAGTGAATGCGGGGGACGGTCGGAAAGCAAGACACACGCTCGTCCTGGAAGTCAGGACATTCAACAAGGATATGCACAACTGTAAGAGGGACAATAAGGAGCAGGACGGCACCCCATTAAGTGTCCGCGAGTTAATAGCACCCCATATAATTAAGACTGGAAAGTCTTAATGCCAGAAACGCTTTGCGTAATAGTGGCTTTAGACATTGTATATACTAGCCCTATCTATAAATCCATCATTCTTTGTAAAATCTCTAGTATGTACCTTACCAATATGATTGTATAATTAGAAAACTGCCTACGGAAAACACTCTACATGTATATTGTGATGGGTCAGTAGCTAGGGATGGGAAGGCAGGATGTGGAGTCTTGATCAGGGAGTACACTGACATCGGCACTGTAGATACTGTTATTGGACGCCGCTTAACTGACAATGTCTCTTCAACGCAGGCTGAACTCCAAGGAGTATTAGCAGGATTACAGGAAGTAGTCAAATGTGGTAAAAATGCTTGCTTCTTTATTGACAGCAGAGGAGCGTTAGAGTCTTTAAATAGCAGACGCCCAGTATATCAGAATATTGTGATAGAGTGTAGAGAGAATGTTAAGAGACTTGAAAAAACTGGGTATAAAGTAAGATTCATGTGGATCCCTTCACATGTGGGAATACTGTTGAATGAGGTAGTTGATGACATAGCGAAGAGAGCCACTGAAAAAACTCTTGTTGATGTTGTATGTCAGTTAACCTTGAAACAAATAAAAACTAGACTCAAGGTGATTCAGGAGGGTGAAGAAATGATTAAGAGAATGGCAATGGTGGACAGTAGTAACACACTTAAGAATTATTCAATAATAAATACAAATTCGTCCTTCACTTATGGTAAAGGAAAGTCTACTTGGAAGGATTCAATTTACATGAGATTACGATTAGGATATAAATATATCTGGCAATACGGTGTTGATGTCAGTGAAAAAGATAAGGAGTGTAAATTATGTAGTATGCCGTACGCCCACACCTTAGAACATTATGTATTAGAGTGTCACCTTATTGAAAAATATAGAAATAAGGAAATGAATAGTGTACCACATCAAATTGTTTGGATGTGTGATAATGGTATAATAGACAGTATACTTAGGAGCTACAAGAATTTTGCCCCAAGAATGTAACAATTATATGCTGTACTTGCTGTATGCAATGTTAAATGGGATTCTTGTACTGTTATATGTCTATTTGTACTCACTGAATTTGTGCGCCCCTTGAGGGACTTGAAGTAGAGGGGGGTAGAAATAGCCTAAGCTACTCTATCCCTTTGAGATGTATTTATTGCTTATCTCAATAAACATACTTGAACTTGAACTTGAACTTGTACCTTACCTAAATAAACATTTATTTATTTTATTTATTTATTTAATCCCTAATGGCTTGGCATTTTCTTGTGATAGTTCCCGCCCTTCTCACACTGTACCTATTGCCATTATTCCGGGTCTCATGAATATTTCAATGCGAAGATTTGGAACCACTCCCTCTAATATTATCCTGATGCAGATTATAATGTTCTTGAACAGTACCATCCCTGTTCCAGGCTTAATCTTCCTAACTTTTGTTTACATCGTTTTTCATTTTACTGTGTAGGTTGAACTGCATTTTAAATTGTTGAGTTTTTAACCAAGGTATAAAAGATGGACATCTTTATTGAACATATTTTCAGTGGCATAGTGAAACACTTGATTAACTGGACATCAGTTTTGAGATTTGCCACATGCCCTGTTTAGTGTCCATCCCCATAAGAATCCTGCCATCATCTACAAAGGATGCTATAGTATAGTACTGTAGTTTGTGGCTCTTTGTATGCTGACCTGCAATACATGTATTGCAGGTCAGCATTCAATCCCCCGACCATTCAAGTGATTGGACACCATTCCCGTCCTCTGTCGTATCCCAAATCCTTATCCTCATATTCCTTCAAAGTGCTGCATAGTCATACAGGCTTAGCACTCTCTGCTCATAATTACCTTACACTTGAAATGGGAGTACACAACTCTCATGGTCCTGAACTATGGAAGTAACAATAGAAGATAAGCAACTTTGCAGAGGGGGTAGCCAATGACTCGACCAGATGGGAGCCGGTTGGCTGAGCGGTCAGCACGCGGGACTTGTGATCCTGTGGTCCTGGGTTCGATCCCAGGCGCCGGCGAGAAACAATGGGCAGAGTTTCTTTCACCCTTTGCCCCTGTTACCTAGCAGTAAATAGGTACCTGGGTGTTAGCCAGCTGTCACGGGCTGCTTCCTGGGGGTGGAGGCCTGGTCGAGGACCGGGCCGCGGGGACATTAAAAAGCCCCGAAATCATCTCAAGATAACCTAAGATGTAAAGTCTCAACTGATCATACAAGCCATCTACTCATAACTGGCTTTGCTTCAGCCTCTTGACTGTGTTTTTTTATTATAATTAAAACAATTATACTGTATCTGGGAATCTCTGCCTCTAATAAAAAAAAAGTTATATGACTGGTATGAGGAGATAGCATCATGCACCCTTCCCAGTTTCATGAACTAAATTTCAAAATGGGAATCATAATTAAATTCATTCTAACAGACGACATCTCATCAACTACAGTAAATATTGTGAACTACAATGGCACACTTCTAATGCATGTGAAAATTTTCCTTTGATACAAAGCATGACATTTATAATACAAAGGTTAGACAAACAAAAAACTAAATTTGCCATACTATAATGGTACAGGCCAAAACCACCATACTTAAATTTTAATTTCAATGATCTTGTTACCAACAATTGAAAAAAGATCCATTCATACAATGGAAGACAGAAATGTTTCCCTAGAAATATTAGAAACCAAGCAAACAATTCTCCAGAAGTCACTAGGAGGCACCACAAGAAAAAGAACAACTGTAGTTTAGTATCCATTAATAAAGCATATCAGACTTGTTGCCTCTTCATCACAAAAGAAACAGAACACACACAACACCTGTACAAATCCATTCTTCATAGTGTCATCTGGTCAGTTTGAATGCAATGTTTGTACATTACAAAATGAAATGATTTAACCAAAACCTTAATATCCCAGGAGCTGCTTAACTATACAGTACAACAGTCAGCTCAATATGTACACACGTTTATATTACAGTACTTATCACATTTTCAGCTTTTAGCAATAATAGTGAATTTTTTTCACAAATTTAATCAAACTAATTTTGGAGAATAACAGTAAGTAGATCCTGGATGGTTTAATGTTTTATACCAAGCTTAAGAAAGAATAGCAACGTAAATTACAATACAGAATGACACATCTTCAGTAGAAAAATAAAACACCACAAAAGCTACTTCTCCAATGCCAATATCACAGAATGGACTATTACTTGTCCATATATCACAACATAACCAGAACTCATACATCCAAATCCTCTCTTAAACTACAGTACGTATATCACGATGACCTTAAAAACAAACTCAATACACTGCCAGATATTAAACATAACAAACTTGTGGGAAGTTCTAAAAAAAGAGAAATACAGCAAATGACTCAAATTGTGGTGATACATATCACCTCATGAAGATACAGAATGTGGTCAAAACAAACTCTCTCTCCTTACACCCTCCAAAATTGGCACTAAAATCACAGTAATTAATAATATTTGGCTCTTCCACTCTCATATAAATGGCATTTTAATGCAGAAAAAATCAGCTTTACAAGAGTGACATTATTACACTCCCAATCAGCTTACAAATGTCTGACAATTCAAGCTGTGGTAGAGATTTGTAGCAGATACAAAATATTAATTTACCTGAATTTAATGAATAACTGAAGGATTTAAATAAATTTCTTCAAAATTAGGCAATAAATAAAATACAAAAGCTTAAACATCTTGGCCAAGACAAAATGAATCTAAATTATAGTGTAATTAATGCAAAACACCTTACATATTTAACAAGTGAAAGAGCTGCATAACAAAACACAGAAAAAATAGTTTATCATAACAGCGTGTGGATTTGACATTACGCCAAATGGTTACTTAGAAATTTCTAGTATTTGTATATTCTAGTCGTACAGTCTATTTTAATTTGATTAATGCTCATATAATTCATATGATAAAATGTGGCCTAAAAGATAAAAGAAAAATTTGCAGTACCCAAAACTGACAAATAATTTATCCCATATAACTAAACAGAAGAATATTCAAAGCTATTAATGTACAGTACTGTACTGTACTTGTAAAAAAATGCATATTTTATCATAAAAATGACTTGTACAATAAAGAAGCTCATAATTAAAGCTAATTAATTACAGTGAAAACACACAAAAAACCCTAAATCAAGTTGCAACCGAGATAGAATCTGCACGATGCTGCTCATATATCATGTTTCTTATTATTATTATTATATCATGGCTTCTAGACATTACCTTCTAACAACATATTTTGGTAAGTAATGTTCTCAATGCTGCAAATGCAGCAGCTGATGCTATGTATGTACTGTATTGTGTAATCTTAAATATACCACTAGTGTACTGTATTACGGTATATTGTTTATCTGACTACCAAAATCATTTGAGTTGCCAGATACACAATTAAAATGCACATGTGCAGCTTCATACACACATTATTCAATTATGGAAAGATGATGCCGATTAGATAGTTTTGTAAGATTCATTTTTGACTCAAAGCACACTACAGTACCTTATTGCGTAGAAAAATAGAAGGTAACAAGGATGCCAGATAGTTAACTACATATTAAACAATATATATAAATGAGCAATGATCTAAGAGAATTAATGCTTCTAATTTCTAATAAACTCTAAATACAGAATTTTATCAGGAAGTTGATAGTCTATAAATTTCAGATTAAAAAATACTGATCTTATCAGCATTTGTGAAGCAAGTAACAATTTGAAAATAATGTAGTATTTGGTAAATAATTTGTTTTCCAAATACATCAGGATACACTCATTCCTCACCAGCTTTGCAAATACAGTATAGCTAAAAAAGACAATGCAAATCTAAGTACAATAATATAAATCACTTAAAGTCAGTCAGTATTGGTATATGAAATTCAATTCAGTTTAGTGCAAAATGAAAATAAATATATATATATATAATATATATACATATATATATATATATATATATATATATATATATATATATAATATATATACATATATATATATATATATATATATATATATACATATATATATATATATATATATATATATATATATATATATATAATATATATATATATATATATATATATATATATATATAATATATATACATATATATATATATATATATATATATATATATATATATATATATATATATATATATATATATATATATATATATATATTTTTTTTTTTTTTTTTTTTAAACAAGAAGGCCCTGTATACAAACACCAATGTAAGCTTCAAAACTTTGTGACAAAGATTATAGGGATGACAAAACTATCATAACCGTGATAATAATATAGGGACCTTTTTACTGGTAGGATACTGAATGTGACACAATCCTCCCTTGAACACTTTTTCCCTCACATACTACACGAAGTTTAAAATTTATGATTTAATGATTTTATTGATAAATTATTTAGATGTTATACTGCAAATAATTATCAAAAGAAGGCCCCAAGTCTGGAAGACTATGACACTGAAACACAGGAGTGTAAAAATTTCCTGAAGATATTGCTCAGAATATGGTTCGAGTGGTGGTAAAGGTACCAAATTAATCTAGAATTTTATCGAGGGACAAGTGGCTCAAAGGGACATTGGGAAAGCAAGATTTCCAATCATCCCTAAAATCCGGACATTCTTTTGGGAGACACGCAACTGTAAGTGGGACAATACAGTTCTGACAATAAGGCACAGGTTCCAGTAAGTCTCCATAAGTTAAGGGCATGAGGTCAATATACACTCTTACCAGTCATTTCTCACCTGTTACTGAGAGAGGAAGGAAGGCAACGGGAATTGAATATACAGTAGTTTGTAATTTGCAATACTTGAGCATCTATATCTACAACAGTGCAGTTGCCATTGTAAATATCTGGGTAGAAACCCGAATAAGAACTCTGTCTTTGGGAAAGGGGACTGGCACAAATGACTTCCTTAGCAGCAGCATCTGTGAGTTCATTAGAGGCAAAAATTTTGCTCCTATCTACTTAAGATCAGAAGTAGCCAGTATTGGATTTGTAATAGAAAAGTAAGTTAAATAAAATGGATGTTATTGAGAATATGATGAAAATACAGAATCTTTGAGTGGTTGAGGTGAACTTCTTTAATTTTTGTTATACAGTACAGTACTTATGCAGCTGCAGTAAAAATAACAAATGGTCATTTTGTAACTTGATTTTTAACTAGAGCTCTGCTTTGTTTCCCCCATTATGGCAAAGCTTCAGCAAACAAAGACTAACATTAGAGTAGGATAATACATAATTAAATAATAAACTACAAATAACTGCTGGAATTTGTAATGTCACAGACTTTTAAAACACTCAAGTCATCTCAGCTTAGGTGTGATAATCTATGGGACACGTATAGATTATCACACCTAACGACTTTCTGAAAATGTAAAATTCATCTTTTAGTTAATGCACGACTAAAACTGATCTCAAATGGGTTTCATCATAAATTAGAATGGCTTGTCTGAAGTGTGAAGAATATCTGTACATGCTATAAGTACTAATGTGCACATCAGTTGCTACTATGTACTCTTCAAAAAATCTGAACGCTAATCATTATGAACAAAGTTTTAAAAAAACATTTTTGCCTATGAGGAATGAGTGCATAAAAACAAGAAAACAGTTCATTGTTCTCAAACAAGAGAACCAGTGTCAAACACCACAACCAAAATAATGCACAACCATTACACAAAGCTATATGTAATTTAACTGATTGAAGTCAATCTTAGAAACATGATGAAAATTGCAAAAAATATATAAAATGTATATCTACTAATTATACAGTACTGTGTGACTACCTGGGAAAATAAAGAGTGAAATATGTAATAAAGTTACAATGATTTTGGTATTATTAATTAAATAGCTCAACTGAAGAACATTGATAATGCTTTTAAAAGAATTTAAAAGAATTGAATTCTTTATGAGTAAAAGCTTGCTCATACCAAACACACACACACACACACTCTTCATAAATGCCTAAAGAACCCTTAAATACCTCTAAATGAGACTGAAGGATAGTGCAAAATGCTGTAAAATTATATGGTGGTCATGTAATAAAGTTGGTGGGATGACTCTCTCCTTCAGTTCCATTCTGAGGTGTTATGCAGTTACACTGCTCTTGTGAACTTCAAAACTGTCTAACCTGCTATATTATAAAAGCACTCACACCTTTAATCCAGTCATGCCTTATCATTCACATGTTTTATGCTAATTTAGCATACATGGCAAAGAAAAATGCACAATAAAACACTCTTGTGAACACATCATATATTACAAAAAAACTTCGGCAGACATCAAAAGTGCTGAAAACTATGAGATACAGCTAACACATTCTATAATAATAACCTGTATAGAATAATGGCACTGTGTTCCTTTGGCAGGTATTAAACTTGTGTACTAACACATCCCTCCTGCCATCAACGTTTGCTATTTATGGCTTGTGTTTAGTAATTATAATTGTATGCAAAAAAAACCACCTGCTACATCTGTACTGTAGTAACTTAAACAATCTTAAAAATAACAAAAGAAATATAACAAAACTTTATTAAAATGCTATAAACTACAAACTATTTTGATTATTGTTTCCCATAAAGACATCCTCTGAACTAATCACTTAAAAACAAAAAATAATCTCAGATGTCAACATTAACCCTTTAACTGCGCAACGCGCCTGCAGGCCCAGGCTTCGGGTGCGCAACGCGCCTCTGGGTGTTTTTATTTTTCACGTTCTATTCAAAACTCCTGCGGCTACATGGGATTCACATCAGCTTCCTCAGGGCTCTTGTAAACAGACGCCATCTTAAAAAAAAATCTTGGTCCACATTGCCGGGTGTCAGAGCCTCAGTAGTGAGTGAGCAACCAAGGCTGGCGCTTGCAGCATGAACGCACAGCACTGCTGTTCAGCGTGTGACCACAGCATCGCCTAATATTGTCAAAATATATATATAATCTGTTTTATTTTGCCATAATAGTATTATAGAAGAGCTCGAGTGTGATAATGACTGGGTACATTGTTCAAATATCAGTGAATCAATGCTGTTCACGATGTACACATAGCTAGCCACAGCACCACAGCATTATTTCGTCCATCTAGGAATCTTCAAACTACTTTTTAGGTTCCTTTTCAAAATAAACTTGTGGTCAATTATTCATTTACAGGTATTAGTGACCAGGATTGTGGTTATAATGAGCGTTGTGCGTAGGAAGGAGGAATTTTGGTGAGGGAGGGCGGAAGGGAGAGAATTGAGGTAGCCTCACTGTGGCAGTAACTCTTTGTTTTGCTCACCGTACTAGCTTCGTGGTTCACTATGGGGAACACACATGTACACGGGTATATACAGTGTGTGTGTGAATAGTGTAATAACAGCACCAGGAGTATGTTATGAGGAGCTATTTTGGTGAGGGAGGTGACGTCGTAATCGTAGCGTCGTCTGCTGTCTGCTGTGTGATTTGTCATGCAGTGTATGGTGGCCACTGTACTGTTTGGACACAATACTGGCCTACTTGCATAGTTATGGTAAACAAAACATGTAGATAGATATATATAACATGTGTAAATCATGTAATAGATACAATAACAGTATGGTGGGAGGAGCAATGTTGGCGAGTAAGATGTTGAAGTGAGGGAGGGCTGGCTGGGTGTGGCTGCTCACACTCGCGGTGTTCTGAGTGTGTTATGGTGAATGTATATAGTGTGTGACAGTGTATAGTCTGTACATATGTTGTAAATATACATAAATGAACATGAAACATTGGTGTGAATAACTGTATGATTTGGAGGAGCAATGTTGGCGAGTAAGATGTTGGAGGAGTGAGGGAGGGCTGGCTGGCTGGGTGTGGCTGCTCACACTCGCGGTGTTCTGAGTGTGTTGATGGTGAGTGTATATAGTGTGTGACATTGTATAGTCTGTAAATAGATTGTATATATACATAAATTAGCATGATATATGGTAAATATGTGCAACATATGTGTACACAAGTGTCATGCACGTAACACAGTGTCTTCGGACAGTACGGATGTTTTACTGCCATAATATAGTGTACGTGTTCATTATACATAGGATTAGCACGTAAAAACAAATAAAATGTATTTGGAACTGTGCGCAAAAAATGAACAAAAATATATTCGCGGCAACTCGCGCGCCCCGCCCCGGCCGCGGGAACATGCTGCTCTGGCGCACAGGGAATGATGACGTCATGCCCCACCTTTCGGACCCCATAGCAGCCAAAGTAGGTACAATTTCGAACTTCCGTTGCTATACCCATATACAGGGAGGGGTTTTTGACACTTTCAGAAGAAAAAAGAATTTTTTCCCGAGGTTTCATTTCTTGCGCACTGGGGGGATGTCATATTTATAGGCCGCGCAGTTAAAGGGTTAAAGGTGAATAGACCAGGTATATTATGGCACATTGATGTTTCCCCTTCTTCAGTGACTCGTGTCAGGTCTTCCTGCTGGGATTTCTCAATATAGTCAACTCATTTTGCTGATTCACATTATAATTCCTCTACCATATTTTCTTTGCATCTAACTACTATTAATACCTGTACAGTATATAATTAGTTACAGTATTAACTCTCTCACACTGGGATCTGTGATTGAGCAGGACAGTGGACAGCTCCGCATAAACGTTTCATTTATTTCATTCATTCAGTGAACTGTTGTATAATTTTGTATATTTACTTTTTGTACATGTAAATGTTTGCAAATGATTGCCCTATTGCATGGTTTAACAAAAATTGCATAACAATCATGTTTTGGGCACTATTTTCTCATCCCTTTGAACACAAGAAAATAGCACACTTTGTTTTACAGTATTTAAGACAATTGTATTGTTGGGTTACAACATTATGTCAATGTTTTACTGTACCTGCATATTTATTAACTGGTTGCTTAATTAAAATAACTGTGTCACTTGCATGACATTTTGAAGACAAAAATAGATTAGTCTTATAGGATTGTAGGGTATCCTATGTGATATAAAAAATGTCCAATCTTGAGGTGCTTCTGGGGCTTAGCGTCCCCGCGGCCCGGTCGTCAACCAGGCCTCCAAGAATACAAGAATAAATTTTAAATTTATCCTCTAAGAGTAAAAATAAAAGCTGGGCTTGGCAGTGAAATCCCACCCCAAGAAATGTCAAGTCAATGATAACTCACTAAAACACTAGTACTCTCGAGCATGGAGTACTGCTACTGTGTATATAAACTGCTCTACTTAGGGCTGGCAAAGTTGCTGACCTGGAGAATGTGCAAACAACATTTACTACTGAAATCAATTCAATAAAACACCTAAATTATTGGGAACGCTTCAAATTCCTCAAATTGTATACCCTGGAATGTACGTGTGAGATACATCCTAATCTATATCTGGAAAATATTAAAGATATTCGTTACAAGTCTGCACTTTGAAATACTGTAATTACTAATGAGACCAGGAGCCTTGCAAGAATGTGAGATATAGCTTTATTCAAAAGTAGGGGTGCAATGTAATCAAGAGAGAGGAAGAAACTGTAGAAGTTCTATTGGCCCCATGCGAGGTAGCTGCAATAGATATCCATACGCATCTGCTCACATAAAAGCCCAACCTTTGCTCCAATCAGTGACCTTCATCAAGTATGCTACCAAGCAACCTATTCCATATATCCAAAACTATATTTACACACCACTTTTTACCCAGTTATTTTCTTAATCTGAATTTATTTAATATATAGCCATTGTTTTATGATTTAATTTGAATTTATATTTGCAAAAGTCTTATTTACTTGTGCCTTGTTTAAACTTTCATCCCTTTGTATGCTTCAATTATGTTCCCTGACTTTTTGTCTTTTTAGAGAAGGTAAATTAAGTTTTCTCAACCCTCTGCCTGCTAGAATAGTTAAATACATAACTCCCAGGAGTGCTGCCATCCAAAAAACAAAAAGTAAAACAATTACTTTTGTTATAGTGTTGGTCTGACACACTCACAAATTCGGGCTCAAAAGTCAATATTGCCACCACCACCAGTGTATCTAAGACTGCATTTGTATGTATACAGTACTTTCATGCTATTTACACTCATTATTAGACGAGTTATTGTATACTGTAAATCAAATATATTTGCTAATATTATAAATCACTATAATATTTTATATACAAAAGAATATCCTCCTCTCTCTAAATGTACTGGGTATAAAGAATTCCCAACCGACCTCTGAGGTCACGACATGTGGCCCAGTGCCAGGCAATTCACATTGGCAAGTGTGCCATGAACTCTTCTGGAGTCGGTTCTGGGAGTAGTTTTTGATGAAACACCTCCATAGGATACCTGATCGACCAGACTTTGTCTATGTTAGGATTAGAACCGTGGGTACCACCACCACCCTAACTCAACATAGGAATAGCCTGGAGGGAACACCACATGGTAGTCATGAGACAAGTCATTCCAGTGCTTCAGGAATTAGTTGAACACTTGTGACTGTCTGTCTATCATTGCCATGAGACAAGTCATTCCAGTGCTTCAGGAATTAGTTGAACACTTGTGACAGTCTGTCTATCAGTATACCAGCCTTCACTTGTGCAAAAAAAAAAAAAAGAATAAACAAAGATAAGGTTGCTTCAACATACTTAATTCAAAATGAAAATTCTAAATACTGTATGTACAAAATGTAACCATAGCACCTAATTATGCCAAACTATGAATTTTATATTACAGTTGATTACATCGAAAATCTGATGTTACAATGGATGCATCCAATAGCCTATACTAATAAAAGGCATGACTGCATTTTTTGCGATGAATTTATTTGCATCATATTTCAATGCAGGAACAGAAAGATGGATTGCTAAAATAACATGGTAAAAAAAAAAAAAAGACCATATCAACAAGCATACTCCTCTGACTATATAAATTCCTTTATAAAACCTGGGTTCTGTTTCATTAACAGTATTAAATCTTTGAAAACTTTTGCAGTGTGGCTCCCCGTTGCATGTCTGGAGGTAAAGTGAGCCGAGTAAGCCTTCTCGGCTTACTGCTCAGTGACTCGTAAAATGTCTATACCCTCTTTAAGTTTATCAAGTCATTTTTTGGGTAATAATTAGGAATGCTGTCAAAATTTTCAAAAATTAATTCTCCAGACTATAATTACAGAATGATATTTGCATTATTGATAAAGTACAATGTCACTTAATATGTCAAGGTTTATAAACATTCCGCACTTAATATTTATCGTAAACTAAAAAAAATATAAAATTGAATATTTTTCCTAATGATCATATAACTATAAAAATCAAATAAAAGTTATTGTATTTTCTTTTTCAGTCAGGTAATGTGCACAGCGATACCAAAGCACATGCAGGCAGAGCGATTGTTGTCTCGAGTGATGGGGGTGGTCGGCCAAGGTGATCTCTAGTTGCTCCCTGATAAGCGCTACCGACACTATGCTCACGGATGTTAAATTTTATCATAAAGGAACAAATAGAATGGCTACGGTAAAATGTTTCTGAAATTTAGAGATTGAACGATCCTTATTAATGTTACCAGAGCAATTATGCATAATTATGAATGAAGCTAAAATGCATCATCAGACTGCTACAGTGCTAATAATGTGGTACTGTACCAACAGCTATAAATGATACTTCTTAGAATTATATTTGAAAATACAAAATTTACTGCAACTGATTATGTTTGTCATAAGAGGCAAATTTCTTTCTTTATACAGTGGAACCTCGAATAACGAATTTAATCCATTCCGGCGCCGTGATCGTCATGTGAAACGGATGTCATAAAAAAACGAATGTCCCCAATGACAATAATGGAAATCAAATTAATCCGTTCTACCACCGAAAAACATCAATATTATTCAATGTTTTAAATAATGGAGCACTACCTTATATACACTGAACATACCTTTATGACATTTTTCTTTCTTCAAATTTGTTCAATATTTATTTTCATTTGTCTTACAGCAAAAGGTTCGTTCGGTGTTCGGCAGGTAGGCTGCTCCATGTTTCTTAAAAAAAAAAAAAAAAAAAATATTTTGCAAAACAGAACAAATGCCAAAAAGGTTCGTTCAGTGTTCGGCAGCTAGGCTGCTCCATGTTTCTTAAATATATATAAAAAATAAAAATAAAAAGACAGTTGAAACAATTTGAAAAACGGACAAATGCCATAAAAGTTCGTTCAGTGTTTGTCGGGTAGGCTGCTCCATTATGACAATCTTTCTTTGTTTCAAATGTGTTCCATCTGTTTTGTATTTTTCATTTACGTCTCAATAATGGAGCCATTTACCCGACAAACACTGAACGAACCTTTATGGCATTTGTCTGTTTTTTAAATTGTTTCAACTGTTTTTTATTTTTCTTTTTTTATTTAAGAAACATGGAGCAGCCTACCTGCCGAACACCAAACAAACCTTTTTGACATTTTTTGTGTTTCAAAAAATTTCATCTCTTTTTTTTTTTCTACAAAAAAGTCCTTGCTATGCAACATCTCAACAGTCACCCCTTTATATCCCAGCATCATTAGCATCTTTAAACAAAAACAACATAATTTATTTGCATCGTCGAAAGCGTCTGGGAATGTGCGTGAAGCAGTGCGACTCCACCATGTGGTCTTGTCATCATTCAAACTAGCGGTCGTCATACGAGACGAATTGTCGGCGATCTGGGCGATTGTTACCCAAAATGCGATCGTCACTCAAGGTTCTACTGTATATATTTATTCACACACACACACACACACACACCTCGGTTTCCTCAAGGGTCATTGTTCTAAGGGCCCGGGTTTGATTCCCAGCAGAGGCAGAAAGAAATGAGCAGTTTCTTTCACCAGATGTTCCTATTCACCTAGCAGTAAATAGGTACCTAGAAGTTAAGACAGCTGCTTCCTGGGGGATATAATTACCTAAGTGTAGTTACAGGATGAGAGCTATGTTTGTGGTGTCCCATCTTCTCAGTACAGTACTCTGTTGTATAACGCTTTGAAACCACTGACGGTTCTGGCCTCCACCACCTTCTCACTTATCTTGTTCCATCCATCTGCCACTCTGTTTGCAAAAGAAAACTTTCTCACATTTCTTCAGCACCTTTGTTACCTTAGCTTGAATCTGTCCTCTTGTTCATGAAGTTGCAGGTTTCAGGAATTCCTCTTTGTCAATTTGGTAGACTCCTGTTAGTATTTTGTAAGTGGTAGTCATATCACCTCCTTTTCTTCTGTTTCTAATTTTGGCATGTTTAACACCTCTAGTCTCTCCTCGTAACTCTTGTTTTTCAGTTCTGGAAACCATTTTGTAGCATGCCTTAGTACCTTTTCCAGTTTATTTATGTGCTTCTTGAGATATGAGCACAATACATCTGGTGCATATTCCACAATTTTGGTCTCATAAAACTCATGAACAGTATCTTTAGTATTTTACCATCCATGCAATTAAAAGCAAGTCTGAAGTTGGAAAGAGACGCATAAGCTCCACTCACAATGTTCTTTATGTGTTCCTCTGGTAACAGCTTACTATCCAAAACCACCCCTGGGTCTCGTTCTTTAATTCCTTTCCACGTAATTTATAAGCTGTGTGTGGTCAATTTCCTCTGTTTCCACATTCCATAACATGGCATTTATTCACATGCGTGCGTGCACGTGTGTGTGTATGTACTCACCTAGTTGTGGATGCGGGGGTTGAGCTCTGGCTCTTTGGTCCCGCCTCTCAACCGTCAATCAACAGGTGTACAGGTTCCTGAGCCTATTGGGCTCTATCATATCTACACTTGAAACTGTGTATGGAGTCAGCCTCCACCACATCACTTCCTAATGCATTCCATTTGTCAACCACTCTGACACTAAAAAAGTTCTTTCTAATATCTCTGTGGCTCATTTGGGCAATTGGGCAATTTGGTGTGTGTGTGTGTATGTGTGTGGCACCCCTATTTGTCAAAGAAGCAGCACTGATCATGCAGTTACAGCATTTATCGAACCCACAAAATGCTTGAAACTTAAAATCATTTTGAAAGACAAATCATTTTACCAAATACCTAATTTCAACCAACAAACCTTAAAACCAAACTTAATCAACAAAGACATTACATTATCACTTCACCATTTTCAAATACAATAGTATTCATTATTAATAAATCAAAATGTCAACTATAACACTTAAAAATAAAACACAGCATACAAATAACTGGCATAGTGGTAAAACTGACTTGATAATTAGTTTCTTTAAATATAACTTTACTGAAGACCCCGCTGACAGGCTGATGAGATATATCAGTTTCTGAAATAAAATGCAAAGAACTAGTTCCCTATATATTAATAATTCTTTAGGAGACCTCAAAATCACAAGCGAGACTATAATCTGACCAATATCACACTATCATCATTCTTTGTCAAATCACTTGGGATCACAACCAAACTTAGCAACTAAAGCTGCTTGATTTCTGGAACAGAAAGTACAATGATAAAAAAAATCACTCCATAATGATCATCATCTTAAAGATATGATCAGATGTTCCTGTAATCGTACAAAAAAAATCTTGTCGAGCCTAACTTTTTGGCAGATGTTTTAATGTATAACGTACAGTGAACACTCGCATGGAAAATCATCACAATGGCATCTGTTTGCAGAGCGAGATAATAACAGCTCTTGGTGATGCCGATCACACAGCAAAGGGCGGTGGGAAGAAGTTGGTGTCTGACGTGACAATGCATTCCCAGAAAGTCAACTGGAGCTGCTTACTTCATATTCTGCGTTTAGTCTTTTTAGATCTCTTAAAAACAAAATAACAAAAATAAGATTAGTGATTCATATTTTTATTAAAAAATAGTTTTGTGCTTGTGAAAAAGCCCCTTTCTTAAAAAGTTACTTTGCTCTTGAGGGCAGATATTTGATCTGCTGTGCCATTACAGAAGCCTTTTTACATGGCAGTGATGCCACAGCGACTCTGGCTTCCTTTTTTAAGATGCTTTAAGATGCAACCATTTTTAAGATTCTTTGGAGTCCCTAGACACAGTGTCAGTTCAGCTAAAATCAATTTACCATGAAAAGTTTGTTTCAAAGCACAGGTCTTTCAGAATTCCACTGGTATCATAAATGGCAACAGCCAATAATAGGCCATAACTGAACTTTCAGCTAATTAAAACAAACACCTTCAACACAACCATTACAAGGAGGCAGAACAAACCAAGACCTAGGTTATGTCCGCCCACACCAACCCCAAATACACTCCAAACTTACAGGCATACACCCAGAAGCATAGGAAGATAGAAGTGGGGCAGAAAGAAAGTGAATGGGATTGGTAGAAGAGCTTGTTCAGAAAACTTCTCACAAACTCTAAAGCATAGTATCTGAACATGCATTTTACTGCATACCTTCCCACAGACGTTCAAATACAAACAATATTTGGAGATTACCCCTGAATTACCAGCCGCCTTTGGTGGTATGGCTCCAGAATAGGAAACTGCGAGTTACACAATGTTACATCCCCCACTATCAAAGCAACCCATAAAGAGCTAAGACAGAAACTGCAAATGTAGCTCCTTTAATGGATGCTCCAGTTTCAAGGATAGTTCATCCTTTCTGTTGACAGGCTACCCAAGCCACAGAACAGCATCCTAAATGTGGTAACTTTGGCAAGTGGCAAACTACAAAACTGTGATTAGATCTCCAAAAGTTGTAAGATAGAATCTGCTTGTGTGATATAGCAGAGAGAAATCCCTGAAATGTGGCAATCTTTTACAGGACATGGACCTTACTTGCTTATGACCACTCAGAAATGGGGTTCAAACAAATCCTATCTAATTCTGAGGACTTGACTCAAATCCTCTGAATCAGAAGGGCGAAATACACCCCTAAAAGTGGGAAACCTGCAGTGTCTTTACAGAAGCTGAGAACTGAGTTCACGAATGCTGATATTTATGTGGAGCTCAACGCTTGGCAGTCACAACATACCAGTATGCAGAATGCCAAAACAACAGATAAGAACAGGGCCAAATCCCACACACTAAGGATTAAGCACATCCAAACATACGAGAGTGCCACTGCCCTTAAAACCACTAGGATGATCACTAGAGGCATAAATACTGTACATGACGCCTTCCCTGGCAGTTTACCTATCCTGTACTGATGCACCATGACAAACAACTAGTGACAGGTCACAAGACTCTCAGCCCGGCCACAATAGGCAATAAAACTGGGACTAAAACAAAGATTAACTGACTACTTCAATCCAATCCAAAGTTCAGTACCATAATACAGCTGAATTTATCACTGTTACTTCCCAATACAGTACTGGTATTTGACTAAATGAATAGTATTTAAAAAAAACCACCAGGAAGATGTAAACAGATTAATGCCCTGGATGCTGATGATAAAAGGCAAAAAGATTGGAAACTAGTCATTCAGAACTAAAATCAGACCAAAGTATAACCAAACTCAACACCAAAATAGACAATGAGGAAAAAGAGAATGAAAGTAGGTCAACAGCAGATGAACCAAGGTCAAGAGACTTCCCCTAAATGACAAAACTTATGATTGGAACTCAGCAAAATAAGAAAAAACAGGTGCAACTCCTACAACAATCACAGGACACATAAGCAGCTATATCCCATTACTTAGCGGCTGCGGTGCTCTATACCCCAAGCCAGAAATCTGCTGAATATCTGAAGACCCAGAAGGACTAAAGTCAATATGGACCGGAAACAATTCACCAGAATTGGGCAAATGCCAACAACTTAACTGCCGGCCTTCTGCTACTAGCACAGTGTGGATGTGGGGATGATGTGGGCGGACTGGGACTGAGTCTTGGTGGTGCTGCCACCTGGTGCTAGAGTGGATGAAGCAGGATACATCTACATTGGCTAGTAGATCAGCTAATAATAACACTGGCTGCTGTGATTCATGACATCAATGGAGCTCTGAAAGACTGGTGTGGGTGAATGATGTTTCTCTGGTGACTCCCAAGCACCTTAAAATGGCCTTAAAGGGACACTGAGACACACTGTGTCTCAATGGCCACAGTGACATGCAATGTCTGCCTCATTGCCCAATGACCTCATTATGGTACAATGGTTCAAATATCTTTGGGGCACAATATGAAAGTTTAGAAAGAAGCCATTTCACTTACATATAAATACAATAAGGAAAAATTCTGGCTGGGAGAACATTGTAATAAAATGATATCAACTGATAAGGCATATACATATGGTGCACTTGATGGTTAAGAAACCAAAAGCTTCAATCAAAGCTGCAGGAGAAGCTGTGCATTCACAGGTACTGTACTGTATATCAGTGGAAACACTTCCTTCCCCAAGACCATAAAAAAAATGCAACACAGAGACATGAGAGAGGGGTGAGGGAGGGAGTGTGTTAGAGAGAGACAGACAGACAGACAGATATCCTCCAATATACATAACATTATGTTAGTGTAATACCAGTAATATGTTTGAGGTAAATAATTATGAAGTGCTTATTACACAGCATACCTTTTGTCAACAGCATCCATGAGATGTCTGGCATTGAGGGAAGAAAGGCAGATTCTCAGTGTTGTCCAAATGTTATCAGACACTGCTCGTGATGATTCCTTCCCGCTTGGTCCTCTCCCTGCTGCTTGCATATTTAGAGCCTCTAAGAAGTGCTCCATTGCTTCCCTACATAAGAACAAATTATAATGTACTTTTTGCATGCAATAATAACTTTCATTATAGCTGTTTAATATACTGTACATAGATTAAATATTTATTCATAGATTAAATATCTTCATCTGTATATGAAGAAAATTACATTGATAAAACCAGCGTTGAATGTAATGAAACACCATTTTCTGGGTGAGACCCGGAGGCTCCCCAGAGCTATCCAGGCTGATATGTAATATATTAGACTTTGGCATCAGTCAGTGTGAACTGAGTTCATAGGCCTACTGGGGACCACGAGCCCGAACCTGGCCCCCTCTCAGACATGCACAAGGTGCAATGGCCTATAGAAATGCACATGCAATTTGGAGCATTCTATGTCTGCCATCGACCGGGTCAGGCACCCAGAAAGGTAAGCATCCCAAAACAAACCCCCTATTCTGGTTGAAACTACTACTGAAAGTTAAACGAGTGGACAGAACTCCCTAAAGAAAAACAAGCAAACAAGCATGACGTCACCACTTGCCACCCCGCCGTCTGCGCAGGGGGTCAGGGGCGAGGGGTGAGGGGTCAGAGTCCCTGACCCCTCGCGCCGGCAACCCACACCTTCAACTCTGAGGCTGGATGTCAAAACACACGAAAAAGCCACGGACCAGAGGGAGGAAGGGATGCCAGGAAGCCTCCGGGTCTCACCCAGAAAATGGCATTTCATTACATTTAACGCTGGTTTTCTGGGGGAAGCCCCTTCGGCTCCCTGGAGCTATCTACCCAAAGACAAGGACAAAAGAGGGACAAACCCGGGAGGCGGAACCACGTGCCCGAAACCCGAAAACAAGACAACTGGAAACACCGAACGATCCCATGGAAAACCTGGGAGACCCGAACCATGGAACAAGGATGAAGGGAATCCGGGAAACCCACAGCACATCCATGGCCACAGAGGCCGCGGCACTCAGGTAATGGCGGAGAGTCACAACTGGACACAAGAAGATGCACCCCCGGCCAAACCAACCAAGCATCAACAACCCCAGAGAACCCTCTGGAAAACAGCCAACCCAACCTCGCCAGAAAAGAAAAGACAGTAGCAAACGAACAAACTGAAAGGAACATAACCCAAAGGAGCAGAAACCTCTGAGAAACAATTCTGAACCGAAGGGGCCACATCAAACTGAGGGGAAAGAGAGATAAGAGAGCACCTTGTCCAAAGACCAGGATGGGCCAGGTGGCGCATGACCAGGCCGGAGGTGAAACAGCACCCGAAACAGCTCGCGAATAGGTGCAGAAGGAACATCAAAACCAAAAGCAAGCCGTAGGGGCTCCGTCAGAACCGCATTATACGAGGCGACAGTATGCGGCATAAGATGACAGTCCTGAACAGCCACGAGAGAAAGGACAAGACCACCTCAACAAAAAGTGCAGTATACCTACGAAGAGACAAAAGAAAAAAGGAAGGACCGCCAGTAAACCACACACTGCCGTTGAGACGAAGCATGCAGGTGGGACACCATGAACGAAGTCACCTGATCACCAAACAGATGGTGATTCACTCTAGTCAAAAGTACCATTCGGAAAGACTCGAGGAGAAGACTGAACCAGCCACATAACAGACTGGACCGATTATCTGAAAGAGGTGGAGCAACGGAAAAGCCCCTGGGTACGGACACCGAGCAAGCCGTGCCCGAACCAAGGCGGGGACCTCTGAAAACTCAGCAGACGCGACACCCGAAATGACCATCGCCAAAGAGCCAAGGAATGTCCCAAGAATCCCACACAAGAGATTCTGATATGCGATATATTAGACCGGGGCATCAGTCAATAGAATTCAGCCTACCGGGGACCACGATCCAGAACCTGGCCCCCTCTCAGAGAGGCAAAGGGAGCAATGGCCTATAGAAACCCTCATGTGGTTGGGGGCATTCCATGTCTGCCATTGACCGGGGTTGGCACCCAGAAAGGTAGGCATAACAGAACAAACCCCACTTGGTAAGAAAAAGCAACCGAAAACCAAACAGGGAGGCAGAACTCCTACAACTTAAGAAAACAGGCTAACAAGCAAATGTCACACCTCGCCGCCGTGTCACCTGTCCGTACCCCCTTCCCCTCGGGAAGAGGCACGGGGAGCCCCGGAACCCCCGTGCTGGCTACCGAAGCCATCCAGTTTGGAGGCTGAGCATTAAAAAAAGAAAATGGAACCGCCGACCGGAGGGAGGGAGGGTTGCCAGGGAGCCTTCAGGGCTTACCCAGAAAATGGCGTTTCATTACATTCAATGATGGTTTTCTGATGGAAGCCCCTACGAGGGAATTTCTGAGGGAATCCCCGCGTCTGAATGTCAGCCCAGGACATATTGCCAAAGATGGCAGTAAAAGCAGCAAACTTCCTAACATCATGGGCACGAGGATAGACCACAAACTGGCTACACTTAACAATCCTGCGGACAACCTGGGAGACCCAAGCCCTGGAACAGGGAACGAAGGAAACCAGATCAACCCAAAGCGCATCCCCAGCCACAGAAACCGAGGCGCGCAGGTAACGGCGAAAAGGCGCACCTGGACACAACACATGATGCACACCTGGCCTGACTAGCCAAGCATCAATGACCCAAGGTCCTCTCCGGAAAGCAGTCATCTTGTTCTTCGGCAGAAAAGAAGGCGACGGCTGCAACCGAACAAACCTACCACCAGGACCGAAGGAGCAGAAACCCCTGCACTAGAGGGGTTATATACATATATATTATTCTTATTTTTTTAGCATAATATACAGTAGAGAAAAGCACTGTGCTAAAATGGAAGTGCAACAGAGAAAGAGTTAAATTGTATTTCTGTGTTGATGCTGGATATTGTTTCTTTCTTACAAGAATGGTCCAGTGATGTACCATACATGATTTATCAGATTACCTGACATTCAGTAGCTCAGAACCAGCAAAGCAGCCACATCACAAGCATCTCACTCTAGGAAAAGTGGTGAAAGTGACCAATAAGTGGGTAGCAGTACACTGAAAGTGATCAAGATGACTGTGTGATAAGCAAAATGAGTAATGTACCACTGTACCTGTGGGCTCCGAGGTTGATGCAGGAAATACCAAGATTATAACGACATCTAATGAAGCCGGGAGAAATTTCCAGAGCATTACGGTATGCATCAATGGCTTCCTCGGAGCGTTCACTGTTAGCTAACGTAGCCCCCAACTTGTTCCATAACTTAGCATCCTGTAACAGTGGAGGTGAGTAAGAGACAGACAGCAGTCACTATATTCAAGAAAATCTTACAAAATAGTCAAAGATCAACTTGATTTGTTTAAAAACACCATATCTCTATGATTTAAAAGATTAGCTCTAATTCTGTGTTTGGCTTTGAGAAAAATTTAATTTCTATTGTATTTGTAAAACCAGTTACATTCACACATACACATTCTATAATCCAATCTCTTCTTATTTCCTGGTTGCAGACTCACTAGCTTTCTTTAGGCTCTGATAATGAGTATTAGAGGCCTGGGAATAAAGCAAGTGTTGATTGTAATGAAATGCCATATTCTGGTAAGCCCCTATATAGCTCCACAGCTTATGCTCTGGTACCACTAAACCTTCAGATAGTACCAGATCCTTGAGACTTGCTCAGGCCCACAAGGAACCAGGATAGTGGCTTTGACCACTAGAATCCATTGAAGATTTTCTACATTGAGTTTTTGTGTACAGGGTATCTCCCTGTTTTTGGGCGCTTTCATCCCTGGTATTCTTTGGTCAGCTCGACATCTGATCTAGATCAGTGTCTAATTACCAGTTTCCTTTTGTTGAACAAGTTTTGTACTAGGGAGCCGGTCGGCCGAGCGGACAGCACACTGGACTTGTGATCCTGTGGTCCCGAGTTTGATCCCGGGCGCTGGCAAGAAACAATGGGCAGAGTTTCTCTCACCCTATGCCCCTGTTACCTACCAGTAAAATAGGTACCTGGGTGTTAGTCAGCTGTCACGGGCTGCTTCCTGGGGGTGGAGGCCTGGTCGAGGACCGGGCTGCGGGGACACTAAAAAGCCCCGAAATCATCTCAAGATAACCTCAAGATAGGGTCATAGTTGCTCTTATGCAAACCTGTGGACTTCTTGTTTTTACCAGGCTTTCTTCCTGGGAGTTTCCCCGGGTTTTGATTATTCTTTCAGGTTTGTTGTTTCCTGTTAGGTATGCAGGCTCTCTACAGTGACCTTTGCTCTTCTTTTCCCAGGTTGGTTTCTGTGGGGTTTTAATTTGGCATGGTCTTCTCTTCTGCCATTGGGTTTGTGACTGGTGCATTTTCAGTTTGTCCTGCTGGGTTTGGCCATTGTTGACCATACTGGCTAGAGCCATGTTTATTTTTCAACTAGTTTGTCATTTTCTACTTCCCTTCTGGGTTTTTGGCATTTTTAAATCTGCAACTATCCAAAAGGGACCTGTTCTTTCCTGTGCAATGGTCTTCTGCCTACTTCTACAGATAACCAGTTTCCATCTTAGTCGGTTCATTCATTGAAGCCTTCCTCTTCTCTGAGTCTCTGCTGTGAGATAAACTTCAAGAAAGTACTGAGGGGAGCCAATCCAGAAACAGTGAATGAAATTAAGTGCTCCATTGTCCTCTTCTTTCCTGTGGAGTTTTTATGGTTCCATACTGGCTGCTTGTGTGTGACACAGGTTCAGGACTGTCTATATATATGCCTATGTGACCATGACTGACTGAATAGCTGATTTTGACTAACACTGGTTGATTAATTTTTATAAATATTGATATTGATTTTGCCTGCCTCCCTGTGTTCATGTGAGTGAAGAAGGAATGTTCTAATCTTTTATTTATTTCTTTAGTGTACAGTATTTATATTGCCTTTTTCATTTATATAATCCTGTTCACCAACTCTATAATTATTAGCCAATACACCAGTGGAACCTTCATATAAGTCAAAGGCAAGAAATGATGCTTTAAATTTCAAATTAGAAGTGCACACTCAGGTGCAGCACTGTACGAGATGGGGCGATATGACTAATTTATGTAATCATTCCTACAGCTTCTGTAGGAATGTATGTGTCTATGTATGCTGTTATGAATATAAATATTTGGCAAAATATATACAGTAATTCATTTGAAATAATTACTGTTTGCTAGTACACAATCGGTAATGATAATATGAAATACAGTATATTTTGTTTTAATTGCATATTTTTATAATTTGACTAATTATAAATACAGTACAGTTGAACCTTGAGTGACGAGCAGCTGTATCTATGAGCATTTCGAGTAACAAGCAAGCCACTTGCCGAAAATTTGTCTCTATTGACGAGCTTCTGCTCTATTAATGAGCGAAACCACATGGTGCTTCCTAGCGTTCTCGCTGGTTCTCACAAATTCTCGGAAGCCTCCGATGACAGTGTTGTTGTTGTATCGCGCAAGACTAGCATCCCTCTGCATTTATTTGTGCTTTTCTTTGGAATTTTGTGGTTTTGTGACTATAATTTGTAATGCACGATGTCACCAAAGAAGCTGCTTGCTAAAGACAGTGTTGGCAAGGGAAAGAAAGACAATTACAGTGGAAGTGAAGAAGGAAATCATAGCAAAGCACAAGCATGGTGTCTGTGTGACTGATCTTGCCCGGGAGTATAGCAGGTCCTCCTCAACAATTTGTACCATTTTGAAGAGGAAGGAACAATTTAAGACACTTGAAGTGGCTAAAGGAGTTACCAAGGTTACCAAGAAACATCCACAAATCCTAGAAGAGGTTGAAAAGCTACTGCTGGTCTGGATGAATGAAAGACAATTACATGGCGATAGTGTCTCTGAAGCTATTGTTTGTGCTAAGGCAAAGAAGATGTATGTGGACCTTGCCAGGAAGACACCAGGTGCGTCGTCTGAAGATGAGGAGATATTTAAGGCAAGCTGTGGATGGTTTGAGAAGTTTAGGAAGAGAAACGATATACACAGTGTTGTGCAACATGGGGAGGCTGCCAACTCTGATAAAGCTGCTACCGAGAAATTTGTGCTACAATTCCAGGAATTTGTTGCTAAAGAGGAGTTCTTGCTCCAACAAGTTTTTATTTGTGACGAGACTGGCCTGTTTTGGAAGAAAATGATGAAGAGGACCTACATCACACAAGAGGAACAATCTTTGCTTGGCCACAAACCGATGAAGGAGCGGCTTACCCTCGTGCTCTGTGCCAATGCAAGTGGCGATTGCAAGGTCAAGCCGCTGCTCGTCTACCACTCAGAAAATCAATGAGTGTTCAAGGCGTGTAAAGTGCACAAGACGCGGCTGAATGTGATGTGGAGGTTCAATAAGAAATCTTGGGTCACGCAGATATTCTTCAGTGAATGGGTCAATGATGTTTTTGGCCCCGCAGTGAGGAAATATCTTGAAGAGAAGCAGTTACCACTCAAGGCCTTGCTTGTGCTCGATAATGCTCCTGCACATCCCCCTCAAATGCAAGATGATTTGTTTCCCGAAAATCAGTTCATCACCAAGTTTCTTCCTCCGAACACTACTCCGCTCCTCCAGCCCATGGACCAGAAAGTCATTGCCAACTTTAAGAAGCTCTACATGAAGGCCTTTGTTGGAGAGGTGTGTTGATGTGATAGACAATACAGAGCTGACCCTCAAAGAATTCTGAAAGAACCACTTCAATATCCTGGGTGCCTTACGTTTGATCGATAAGGCCTGGGAAGGAGTGACATGTAGGACTCTAAACTCTGCATGGTGAAACCTGTGGCCTGAGGGTGTCTCTGAGCGAGACTTCGAAGGTTTCGGTCATGCACTTGCATCTGTATCTGCACCTATGGAAGACCCAGATGTGCATCTAGTGGATGATATTGTTGCTCTAGGGTATACTTTGGGTCTGGAGTTGGATGGTGGTGATGTGCAGGAGTTAGTGGTGGAGCATAGTGATGAACTGACCACTGAGGAACTCCTGGAACTTCAGAAGGAGCTGAGTCAAGAGGAGGTACAAGAGCTCTCATCAGAGGAGGAGGAGGTAAGGGAGGATGCTGCCTCTTCCAGTGAGATCAAGGAAGTGTTGGGAATGTTTGAAAAGGTGACCACATTCTTGGAAAAGCATCACCCTGATAAAGCAGTGACAACCCGGTGTGTGAACATGTTTAATGACAATTTGCTGTCTCGTTTTAGGGACATCCTAAAATGAAGACAAAAGCAATTGTCAATAGACCGTTCTTTGGAAAGGTAGAGAAAAGACCAGCAAGTGATAGTGAACCACAACCCGGTCCCAGTGGGGTGAAATTCCCAAGAAGAGAGAGCCCGCCTGACTCGAAGGTGGATTCTCCTTCCACTACGTAACCCCTCTCCTCCTTCCTACCTCCCCAACGTCTCCCTCAAGCCAGCAACGACTCTTCATAAGGCAAAGTACATGTACAATTGAAAATACAGTAGTAAAACAAAGCATTTATATTTAAATGTACAGTATTATATTTATATTATAAAATGTCACATTGATGTTTTTGGGGGGGTGGAACGGAATAATTTTATTTCTATTATTTTAAATGGGGAAATTCGTTTCTAAAGACGAGCTCGGTGCCGGAACGGATTAAACTCGTTAATCGAGGCTCCATAGTATATAATTTTTTGTTACATTTTTTCAGCAAATAATTTTGGTGAGGTAAACATGTTGTCAACCATGTAAATTTTTTTACTTAAAGCAATTCAGTCATTTTGAATTAAATATAAAGGCAAACAAGGAAGAAATAATTTTTTCATTCATCTCAAAGCAAGAAATACCTTTTTTGCCCTTTTATTGGGAAACAAATCTCAAATTGAGGGCGAGGTTAGCCATACAACAGCAACCAATTGTGGATATTTAGCCATCTTCAATCTTTCTACAGCACGTCTTACCTGCAACACAACACTCTTAGTATTCAAACTTCAAAAGCATTTCTTCATTTAATTTCACTAATCAGTTTTTCCAAAGTTATATTCTTCTACTGATCTTGAATAATAGCACTTACAGCATCAAATTTGTTGAGTAAAGTATTTCGAAAAGTATCATCAAGGTTGCTACTGGTAAAGCAGCACATGTATCAGGAGGAATTTTGTCACAAGGTCTTACTACACTATTTGTGGTATCATGAAATTTCAAGATATTTCTGTTTTGTTTCTGTCATTGACACGTATGTCATTTTATTTTAAAGTTTATATTCTTTTATAGTGCATATTAGATTTTTTAAGCTTTGGATAAACCTTCTAGTGTTGACAGATTTTCTACTGTTCGGAAAATTGTGGGAAGGATGTTACTGGGCAGGAAGACAATCTTCTCTCCTGTGATAATGCTGTACTTGGTTTACTACTAGCCACCACCTCCATTGTTTGAGTTACCTAGATAGGGTTCTGGGAGTTCTTCTACTCCCCACGCCTGGCCTAGAGCCACGCTTGATGTGCGAGAGCTTCGCCCAACAGACTATTATTTTGAGCAGCCCATAGGCCCAGATATCCACTACAATCCAGTTGGTCTAACACTTCTTGCAGGAAACCTATTTTTTTTCTTGAACTCCACTTTTGTTCTGGCAATATTTCTTATATTCGTTGAGAGGATATTGTACAGTCATCTATCCCTGATGTTCAAACCGTGTTCTCTGATTGTGCCTATAGCACCTCTACTCTTTATTACCTCTATTCTGTATTTCCTATTACATTGTTTGCTCCAAAATGTTGTTGTCTTCCAGCATTGTTCCCTGTATATATATTATGTGATACCTCTCGCGTCACCTTTCCAGAGTACATTTTCAGAACCTTTAGATGGTGCTCAATAATTTAAGTGCTTTATTGTGTCTATGTATGCTGTATATGTTCTCTCTTTTCCTTCTATTTTAGCAATATCTCCTGCTCTGAAAGGGTAAGGTAAGTATCGAGCAGTAATCAAAGCAGGAGAGTCAAAGTGATTTGAATAGTACAGTACTGTGATGGGATCCCTGGATTTGAAGGCTCTCGTAATCAATTATATAATTTTTCTGACAGTATATTTGCTTGGTGATGCTCCCTAAATGTTAGGTTGTCAGACAATATTATTCCCAGGTCCTTTACATGTTACTTTCCTACCATGAATAGGTCTCATGGTAGCAGATATCATATCTTGTACCCTGTATTTCGTTTGCCTTAATTTTTACCATAACGAAGTACAGTACCGGCATTTATTAATGTTAAACATCATGTTATTTTTTGCTGTCTACTCAAAAACGTTATTAATATCAGCAATGTCTTCTATAGTAATGATTTTCATGCAGATTTTTGAGTCATCTGCAAAGAATGGCACAAAGCTGTGATTTGTATTTTTGTTAACATCTGATATGAGAATAAGAAAAAAATCAGTGGTGCAAGGAGTGTGCCCTGAGGTACAGAGCTTTTCACTGTGCTCGGACTTGATTTTGTTTGATTGACTGTTACTCTCTGCATTTTGTTTGACAAGAAATTGAATATACATCACCCTACTTTTCCTGTTAACGCTAGTGATTTCATTTTAAGGCTACCAACATACGGTCACATTTATAAAATGCTAATGCAATGTTCATGTATACTACATCTGCATTCTGTTTTCCTTCTAATGCTTCCATGATTTTGTCATAGTGGTTAAGTAATTGTGTCAGGAACGATCTTTCTGCTCTACATCCATGATGACCTGGTTGTAGAGATCACTGTTCTCCATAAAATAAGGCAAAACTGGAAGATGTAACTTTGGGAGGGAATGAATATAGACGTGTGTGAGTGTGTACATTAAACTTAATTGGAATAAATATGGTATGCAGAAGATAGTTTAAAATAAATGGTATAAATTGAGTGATAGATGTGTCAGACTTTGTTATATCAACTTTCATTATTGACAAAATTGCTTTTACAATATATGCTCAATATAAGCCATAATAGATGGAGTTGTTTCAGTGCACCATAAATCAAACAGTGCGTCAACTTTACACATTAAGGTTAGAGCACAACACCTTTTAAGACTGCCTGCAAGCCAAATCATATGGGCCACAAGGCCTGCTGCTGTTACCTTTCTTGAAATGTTCTTATTTTCTAGGTGTGAAGAAGCATAATCAGATTAATTGAGTTGAAAAGAATGGTTATGCAGGAGAGAGAAGATTTGCAACCATCTTTGTAAATAATCAATGTCACTTCAATAAATGAAGTTAAGAGAGTATGTACACTTTTCTACCTTTGGTCGAACAGTTAACGACGACTGGAAACAATCGATGGCTTTTTCATATTCTCCCGTGAGGTTGAAGAGCACGCCAAGTCCACACTGAACATCAGCATCTGTGTCTTCACCAGGCCGTTGGTTAGCTGCTGCAATATATAAATCTTGAACTTCTTGTATTAATTCTCTGTAAGTAGCAAAACACATTTGTTAAATATTGCTTTACTTTACAACTTCATTGTTTATTTTTCATATGCAATAGTGTACAAAGATTTAGAATACAGTATGTGAAAGCATGAATCAATTTTTGTTACTGTACTACAATTGCAAGACTGAAAAGAATAAATTTTGTAAAATTTAAGACAAAAATTACATATAAAAGAGTTCCAAGAAACACTTTTGGAAGAGAGTGCATACTGTAGAGTAAAGGTTACAACACTAAGGCATCTTGCTAAGACTTCATATTGGAACAAAATACACTGTTAACTTCTGGATACAACAATAGTAATGAAGAGAGGCAAAATTGATGTCTTGGAAGCCCTGAACCTTCACGGTATGCTCAAAATAGCTTATTATTGAGGAAACAGCATGCAACAGTACAGTACGTTTGTACCAATTAATATTTAGAAGTACTGTAAATGAGAAATCCTTCTGCATTACACCAAACACGAAAACCAAAACCCCTGACCATCCAAGTGGTTGGGCACCATTCCGTTCCCCCCCCCCCTTTCCCTCGTCCCATCCCAAATCCTTATCCTGATCCCTTCCAAGTGATATAAGCATAACGGCCTGGCGCTTTCTCCTGACAGTTCCCTTCCATTCCACATTGCGCCAAACACAAAACGTGAACTAGGCAAGATTTGCTCCTATAGGGGCAACTGATAACGAAATCCTCACGCTGGCCTAGCTCAAAATATGAACAAGGTCGTTAAATGAGTAGTACGGGCTGGTGTAATGAATACAGGAAGTGTCATGTAACAGTAACATTTCTAGAACAGTTCTAGTACTGTGCTAGAACAGTAGAACAGGAAAACAGTAGTCTTCCTTAGTCTTCCTTAAGACCACTCAATAGCTCGGTCGATGGAGCTTCGGCCTCACATGCGTGGGGTCCACAGTTCGAATCTCCTAGAGCCCAGGTGAGTGGCATGCAAGAGTGTTTGCTTGTAGCGGCTATAGTGTTTCTACAGCTATAAGGACATTTGTAAATAGATTATGTCCAGTCTAACGGTTCCATAAACACATCAGTTATCCTTAATATACAACCTGGGAGCTAACGTGGTTGCCAGCATCCTTGGTTTTGTACGGAGTTCTTCATCTTTTGGTAATAAATGACAGTATTCTGGATTAGTCTGGATCCATTCCTGAAAATAAATCACTGTTTTAAATATAATGAAGATATCCAAATCAATTAAGTGGTATAGGGTACTGTATTATCTGTCCATAAGTTAACAAAATTTGATTAAATTCATGTCTGATGAAACTTTTTATTTAATTTTCAGCATCTATCAAAATGAAGATTTTTTTTAATCATTTCATTCTGTTAAATGAAGATTGATTTTAATGAAGAGAAATCCCTCTGAGGGGACGATGATGTTAATAATGTTGGGGCGGACATAAGAGAAAGTTGTGTAATGGCTCCCTAGAGTGTGAGGACAAGGCTCTTACTAACCTCAACTAAACATCTCCTGTCCACCACACACACATGATTTAATATTTCAATACATTGGTTCTGTGTAATAATGTAATCTATAAATAATTTTAGGCATTTTCTTATGAAATATATACAAAATAAATTAACAATTTGTGCAATTTTTAAGAATATCACCTAGTTTAAGTAACACCTGTCCCTTTCTATATAAACACAAGGCACAGTTATATTGTAAAGCTCACCTTTAATGAATTGCATGCAAGCGTCTGGAATGATTCATTAGTATAAGATGTTGCAAGAGCCATCCAAGCAACACTGTTACTGGCGTCGAGTTCGACACATCTGCAAGTAAACAAATTCTGTCAACATCAGGGTCATTTGTGGATAACTTAATGCATAGGATAAAATATAAATAATGAAAAGGCAGGATGAAACTTAATTGGAGCAGATGAAGACTTGAACGCAGGACCCTGGTCTGGGAATGCAGACTACGCAACCTGCCCCAGTACTGCACATGGATGATGATGCCAAGTGAAAGATACTTATATACAATCAATATATTCTAACCTTCTAAGAGCTGAAATTGCTGCAGGATCTTGTTCATTTTCAGCATGAGTTACCCCAAGCAGCAGCCAGGCCTCAGAGTTTTCAGGGTTCTGTTGTGCTGCCGCCTCAAACAACAACACTGCAGATGGAAGGTCTCCTGCCTCTAAGCACCGCTTCCCTTCACTCAATGGGTCAGGGTGGTCTTTCAATGGATTATCTTCCTCAAACTGGTAATTCTGTCAAGGAGTGACAACGAATATTTACCTAAAGATTTATTAATATAAAATATAATCTTGGAAAGAATTTTTCTACCCACTCTACTAAATGATTGCCAAACTAAATTTTAACCCTTGGAATGTGGCTATCATCAAAGGTTAACTTTCGGCTAGTGGGAAAAAAATGATCTCATACATTTGCATGCAAAATGTAAGAAAAATGGAAACACACACAGATAGCCAAGTCTTTTCTAGTTTTGAGCACATCGGGAGGGAGCTGGTGAGGCAAGTCACAGGATCTGTCAACTGATGATGTAATTTGCTGACTCATCATGCAAGGGGGTGAGAGCTGTCATGTTCAATTTAGATGTTTTATATGTTTACTGTTTCACTCTACACAATGTGGGGAATAACTCAATTTATTTACGCTTAACTGACAAAATCAATTAGTACTGTATATAGATCTAAAATGAAATGTGTACATCTATATTGCACACAAATCTGTTCATGGCACAGCTCAAAGGAAGCGTCTTGCAATCCACTCCACTGCTGCTATTCTACTGTATTTGGAAACTTCACTCAGAAGTGGATTCGAAGACTGGCGAAGAAAGACAAAATTGTGGATTTAATGATAATGGTATATGATAACGTCACCACGTGTTAAGCAATTAAAATGACAGCAGAATTCTTGTACAATTCTAGGTTAACTCTGTTACATCAATATAGATGCATTATATCCATATTTATAACATTTGTATAATAACTGGGAGATAACTAAAATCAACATATGATGACAACCACACTTTAACCACTGTGATGCACCGAGTTTAATGTGAAATTCCCCCCGTGCGCATGAAATCAAGTGTTCCCTAAAAATTATTTTTTATTTGTAAAATGATAAATTCCCTTCCCTGAACATGTCTATGTAAAAATAAATACCAAATTCCACTTACTTAGGCTGTGGGGACATGGACAAGGTGCGCTCTGACGTCATCAGGGGCTGGTCCCCCGTGTGTGAAGCTCCCAGACATGGTCGCGCGGGCCATTCATGCAACGTGTGTTGCCACAAATATATTTTCAATTATTTGCTCTATGTATTTCCAATACGATTTTTTTTATCGTATATGATGCATAATTATGTCCTTTACAATTTGTATAGAGTAGAACGTTCATAATGTTCCATGGAACTGTGATTCATGTGTCAGTAATGTGTTCCCAATAAATGTTTATGGTCGCAATATTATTTGTTAAAAATTCACTAAAATTACAATATGTACAGTTTCACACTATTTACACAGTAACACACTGTATTACACACTCAGTACTTTGGAAGTGAGTAATAATCAACGAAGTAGTCCATGGTACACAGCGCAACTTCGCTCTCGTTGCACCAGGTACAGATAGATTTTCGCTTACTGTTTTTTCGTTCTGTGTGCTTACAAATAACGCACTCACGTACACCCTTGGCTTTAGTACTTGTAGGTGGTATGTAGCCAAGCTTGTAAAGCAAAAGGTAGTATTGAAAAGATTATAGGAAAAGATCAATTTGTAAGGTAGTCTTGAAAAGATCGCTTTGTAAAGTCCCACACAGGAAGACTCAGCTACCCTCAAAAAGTGTCCATCAATCTGGAAGAGATTCAGCCAGTCTGGAAGAGATTCAGCTATTGTTGAAAATATCTATGGAAAACACCACCATGGAAGCCGCTAACACTGTTCATCTATGCTACTTGTATCAGATGCATCATCACTGAACGCAGAAAACGATTCATCTATGTATCATCTATATAAATTGGAGATGGCATGGTGGGCAAGGGTGGCGCTTAGAGCTACAACTGGATACGCTCGCTGTATTGTCCTCATAGGTGCTGTATCACTTGCATACGACTTTTGTGTGGTCCTTATTGCGCCTAGCTTCACAAATATCATGACCCTTATGTTCTTCAAACAATAAGGTTTGAATTTCACCGACAGAGCGCAATCTTTCACCACCGTGTCGGACAGGTGTTTGGGAGCCAGAGGCGTGTGCGCCACCCATTGTTGCTCACTCAGTACTAACCCAGCCAGGTTAGTACTGGGTTAGTACTCCTAGCGCATTCTGGGAATTTTTTCCAAGATGGCTGCCTTTCACTGGAGGTCCTAAGAGTCCATTTTGTACACAACCAACAGAGCACACATTTTGAATGGGTACGAAAAAATCCAAAAGAGTTTCCTCAGTCGGCGCAGTTTTCCACCGACCGAGTTTTCTCGGTTGCGCAGTCTAGTGGTTAATGGTATATTATCATTTTTTTTTTACTTTAAATTAAACACTGTACTTATATATGAAATTAATTAAATAAATCATTAAAATACTGTATATATGAACATGTAAAGTAACTTATTTCTCTAAAGCTTTATTCTTATAAACTTTCTTGTAAGGACTCTTTTAAAAAATAAACTGCTTAGACCTATGCATTAATACCTCTCAAGGTCTCTACAGCCTCTTGAACTCACAACAACGCTTGCATATTCACGTCTACATCATTCAAGTACATTCATGTACTATACATGTACATTCTGTGATCATGGCAAAATATTACATTCCTAAAAACAATATGCAGTGAGATATTATACTTCTATTACTTACTTTAAAAGGTTCAAAAGCAGTTGAGTTAAATTCAGAAAGCCATGGATGCTCTATTAACTCATCCTCTCGGGCCATTTTTTCCCATTCATCCTGTAAACTTTGCCAAAAATCTTCCTTTTCTTTGGAGCTCATAGTTTCACTATCAATTGTCATCTTGTCCAATGATCCTGTGAAAAGATGTAAGTTTAAATGAGTATGGAAAATATCAAGTTAAATCACAGACCTGCTGTGATCCAAAATAATCTACTTTTAAACTAAATTATTTTGCTATCTTGAGGTTATCTTGAGATGATTTTGGGGCTTAGCATCCCCGTGGCCCGATCCTCGACCAGGCCTCCATTTTGTTACACCCCCCCCAGGAAGCAGCTTGTAGCAGCTGTCTAACTCCCAGGTATCTATTTACTGCTAGGTAACAGGAGCATCAGGGTGAAAGAAATTCTGCTCATTTGTTTCCGCCTTTGCCGGGGATCAAACCCGGAATCTTAGGACTACGAATCCGAAGCACTGTCCACTCAGCTAAGGTAATTTAAATTACTGAAAATACGGTATAAATTATAATGAACTGAAATGAAAGTTAAGCACTGCAAGAGCAAAGAATGATGGGCTATAATAATCTGAACAAGAATATGAAAAAAGCCACAATGTAGGATAAAAAATAGAAGGGCTTTTTCACCCAAAGTATTATAAACCCATGGAATGGCCTGCTAGACAGCTTCCTGTTCCCATTCAGGCCACTAAGGGTGGTGGCCCTCAGGGATATAAGTAAGACTGAGTACAGATGGGAAATCTTTCTGAGAAATGCACTTGGTACATCCCATTACCTCCCTTGTTGCCTAACCTCCCTGCTGATTTCAAGGTGGTGACACCTGACAGAAGTTGTGGTAGTAGTCAGACAGGCCAACTAGTGATTAGCAGAATGCCCATTAGTGATCTCATTGACACAGAGAAGCACATGTAAGGAGTTAGAGTGCACTATATTTGAATGAGCCTTAATAAAAAGTCATTCCAGGATGAATCAAGAATTCTCGAATGTCTTCACTGAAATTGAATGACCCAGCCGGGATAGGTGAAAAGATCCCTGTTGCACCAGTGCAGAGTCGGGCACTGACCGGTACTGAATAGTCAGGACAAACGAGTGGTGAACCTCAAAATAACAGCGGTGAATGAAACGCCATTTTCTGGGTGAGCCCGGGAGGCTCCCTGGAGCTATTAGACTGATATACAGTACACTATATTTGCCTGGGGCATCAGTCAATGAAGTTCTGCCTACCAGGGATCACGAGCCAGAACCTGGACCCCTCAGAGAGGCACATGGAGCAGTGGCCTATAGAAACCCCCATGTGTTTGGGAGTATTCCATGTCTGCCATCGACTGAGGTTAGGCACCCAGAAAGGTAGGCATAACAAAACAGATCCCACCTGGTAAGAAACTGCAACTGTAAACCAAACAGAGACAGAACCCCCCAAAAAACATAAGGAAACATGCAAACGTAATTCACCGCTTGTCCGCGCAGCCCTTCCCTCCCCGCGCCAGCTACTCACACCTTCAGTTGTGAGGCTCACCTAGAAAATGGCATTTCATTACATTCAATGCTGGTTTTCTGTGGGGAGCCCCTAAGGCTCCCTGGAACTACATCACAAAAGAGAAGGAATTAGGGACTTACTTGGGAGGCGGATGCAACTCGCTCCTCAACATGAAGTCGAGACAACTGGCTGTAACCTGCGACCCAAAGCCCCACATGGACGACTAGGACAAGGAACGCTGGTGAGAAAATGTGCAGCCAGGACCCTGATTGACCTCCAAAATCCCTGCGCCTGAATATCAGCCTAGGACATATTGCCGAAGACAGCAGTGTAGGCGGCAAACTTACAAATGCCGTGGGCACGAAGGTAGACCGCAAGCTGACTAGACTTAATGACCCTGCGGATGACCTGGGAGATCCGAGCTCCTGGAAGAGGGAACAAGGGAAACCGGATCAACCCAAAGTGCATTCCCGGCCACAGAAGCCAAGGCACGCAAGTAACGGTGAAGAACCACAACCGGACCCAACACATGATGCACCCCGGGCCTGCTCCATTGTAAACCAAGCAGCTGCAACATGCCTAGAAGTTGCAACAACACCACATGACACTTCCCAACTTAGAGCTGTAGCAGCTCCCCATGCAGGTGACTTCCTATTAGCAACCCCACAGAAAGGGGACGAAAACCTAAGCTCAGGACCCAAACGGATTTTAAGGAGAGAGCGAGCATGGCCTGATGACACGCGAGGCGAGAGGCAAAAAACAGACACTGCCTCCCTGAAAATTGACACAAACAGCTTCAACAGCGCTGCCGACGCCCTAGCCACTGAGACCAGCACCACAGACGAAGGTCCGGCACTCATCGCCTCCACATCCTATCCCAAGACTGTCCGAGGACAACTCGAGAAGGTAAAAAAGCGCAAGATTGAGGCCAAATGCCCTCGAGCGTGCAAGTCCTCAGCCGCCAAGGACGCCAAAAGGGTGGGAACCTGCACATGCAGCTGAACAAGGCCAACATCCCGAGGAAGCACAGGGGCAAACAAGCATGAATTAAGGCACTCAAACTCGCCACTCAGGTAAACCTGCAGAACGGTAGCAGCCTCCCGCCATTCGAGCGTGTGGGTCTGATAAAACCCATGCCACGCTCCTATGAAAAGAAAGGGCAGTCTGCAAGCCAGGATGACTCCGGATCCTCATAACGCACCCAATATGGGGATGAAGAATCGTACTCAAATGAGGACAGATCCATCACAGAGGCAAAATCTGGGTCACACAGGAGGTAAGCCGCAAGAGCCTCCCGAACCTCCTGAGCACTAGAGGTTTCGAGAGGCAGAACCTCCGAAAAGATAAACCCGACCCCAAAATCATACTCATACAGGGAAGGGAGGTAAGAAAACCCCTTCCCTGCAACAACAAACCCCACAAAGAGGGCACCAAAACCCAAGTGGGATCAGAGGGGGCTCAAGCCCCCCAGGTCAACTCATCCCTGGGAGCCTCCAAACCAGGCCCCGGGGCAGAGCTGATCCCCCACGCCCTCTACCCCTGAAGAAAAGGCAGAGTCCCGGGGAAAGGCAGCAAAGAAGGGGGTCTGCTGATAGGACCCAGAAGTTTCGGCAGGAGGAGCGGGCTCAAATGTCTCCGTCTCCAACTCGAATGGGGCAACCCTGTTAGCTGCCGAGCCTCATTACCAACTAAACCCCGCCCCAACTCTGAAACCTTCAGACGTTTGGGAGCCAGGAGCAGGGCAAACAAATAGTGGCCTACTAGGGGAAGAACTTGCGGCAAGGCAAGGCCTGGCAAGGTACTGGTAGCCGGTTAACCCAAAATCTAACATGGGGGATGAGCTAGATATAAATTGGACCCCCTGTGACGTGTACAAGCACGGGGTGTCTAGAGGGCCCCCCGTGCTCCAGATGATACTCTATCATGTGTATGTTAACCTAAAGCAAATCTTTAACCCAACCAGCTGTTTGTCCACTGGTCTGGTCTTGCACAAAGTGAGTAATTAAATCTGTATCATTTTACCCGAGAACAGGTTGGATTATACATAGCTGTAAGGCACAGTTGTTATTGTACACATTTAATAACATTAGTGGATTAGAAGCACATAGTATAGGTCTATTTTGTTATGCAAAGTATAGTACACAGAACATACAGTGTGTGAGTGGTGGTATTACCTGTACTTAGATGAGAAGGTAACTGGGTTTAACTTATCCCAGGACACTGGGAATGGGAATATTATATGAAGCAATCAGAATTTTCTACATATTTTTTTATAAATACATTAAATGCTACATACTACAAAATATGGAAGCCTGTTCCATATTTTAGGACTCTTTTATTTGCATGGCATATTTACTTTGAGTACCATTAAGCAATACTGTGCCTATTTCTTTCATGATACTTTGAGTGTCATTACATTTCTCAGAAAGAATTTCAAGTTTGAGTTAGCATAAACAGCCCTTACACTGTTTAGAAGATGAAGAGCACAGAGATGTGTGCAGAGCCTGAATGATGAGGTGGAGAAAATGAGGCAAACTGCCAGGTGACACTGCAATGTCACCTACATTAATACATTAATATTCAGCAAAACAGAATGGAAACAAAATGCATCATCAATTATTGTACAATTAGCTGATAATACACTAGCCTCCTTATAGTTAGGCAAGATTCATTCAGATGCATTTCAAAGTAGGGATAAATTAGGGACATTTGGACTTCTTCATTACAATCCAGTTGTAGACTGCACAACCACCCACAACAACACTGTTGTACATCTACAACACTGGTACACCCCAGTGTGATAACATTTGCCAGACACACCACTGGCCCTACTATCCATCTATTTCACAATTCTCAAAGCAGGTGAATAAGGATGGGAAGTGTTTTGCTCTTTTTGATGCCTGGCTCTTGCCCTGCAGCTCAGTGCTTAAATATTACATAGACTACCAGGTTATGGAGTGAAGTGAAAACTGCCAAATTACCTGGCTGCAGGTGTATTGATATGCTGGACTATCAAGAGAATAATGTATCAACAAAAGCTGTAGTGATTTTGATGTCACATACTAGAAAATAAGTATCAACTTGTACCACACTTAAGAGACGGTAACCTGATTAGCGCTATACTAGGGAACTTTTACTTCGAACATTGTCATATTTGGTGATTACTGAGATCACTTTGATCTTTGGCAACCTTGGGGATAACCAAAGTGATTAGTACCATACATGAGGGGGGGAGGGCCTGTCACCATGGTTATTGCCATAATTAGGGATGGTCACCTGAACCAGAACCATAACTTGGGGGATGATAATGGCAACTTGTTTTTGTATGCAACCATACAAGTGGAAATTACATTTAGTTACTATTTTGACCAGGTAGTATTCTCTAAGAGTGGTCTTACCTAGTTGTTTAGCAAATTCTTCTCCCCATCGTTCATGTGGCTGTTGACGTTCCTTGATAAATTCCGCACTCCAAGACTCAGATAGGTTACCTGCATCTTTTGCATTTGATGTCAGGAATTCCTCACTCCAATCTTTATTAACATCACTTTTGGCTCCTTCTCCTAATTTTTTAATAAACGACATAAACTGCAAAAATGCACAAAAAAATTATTAAATATTTTTCTCTAGTGGTCTCAAAATAAATTTTTCTTAATTTTATGTTTTTTTTTGTACTCATACTGAGTGTTTTCTCTGGCAATATTATTAAACCAGTTTTTTTTTCTTGTATTAGCATTCTTGATTTTTAAACCAAATCAAACATAGTCTCAACTTCACCTAAAATTACAAGTATGATGAGCACTGGTACAACTACAGCATTAATCAAAATAATATATATACTGTATATATATACTTCTTACATGCATGAGTAGCTTCAGCAAAAATAATATAAGACAAAAGATTATGATGGGAGAAAGTAAGAATATAAAATTAACAAAAAAACCAGCGTTGAATGTAATGAAACGCCATTTTCTGGGTGAGACCCGGAGGCTCTTCGGAGCTATCCAGGCTGATATTGCTAATGTCAGACTTTGGCATCAATCATGTGTATGGCGTTCTTAGGCCTACCGGGGACCACGAGCCACAACCTGGCCCCCTCAGAGAGGCACGAGGAGCTATAGCCTATAGAAACCCCCATGTGGTTGGAAGAATGGAATCTGCCATCTTTGTCTGCCATCTACTGGGGTCAGGCATCCAGAAAGGTAAGCATCCCAAAACAAACCCTTATTCTGATTAAAAAATTGCTACTGAGAGCCGAACTAGTGAACAGAACTCCCCAAACAAAAACGAGCTAACGAGCATGACGTCACCACGTTGTGGTGACATCAACAAAATGCATCATAAATTACTGTACAATTATGATGTACAGTAATTTATGATGCCATGTTCACTTTGTCCATGTTCAATTCCCTGCAAAAGCAGGGAACTGAACATGGACAAAGTCCAAACTAGCACGAACATTAGTAAACCAAGAACACACACTAAAACACACAATAATGTGTAGTAGAGAATAAGGAAAAAATGGAAAACACAAGAAAAAGACCAGAAAGACAGTCCAAGCACCAGCAGCTAGGGACAAGTATGTAGAAGCAATATGAGGAACGAAGAAGACAGGCAGCAATCAGGAACGAAATGGACATGACCTACTACACAGAGAAGCCAATGGATATGGAAGGGCTCAGCCAGGCACTGCACGACGGTCAAGGAATGCGTGTTAAGAGGCAAGAAAAGACCCAGGCATGGAAAGACTAAAGAAAGATCTCGAAAAACGGAGCCGTGCCCCACCGTGTAACGAACAACACAGACGGACAAGGAAGGTCATGGGAAGAAGCATGCAAGGGACCAAACAAAACACCACAACCAATCCCCAACACTCGCCCAAAAACCACGAACCAGCACCTGGCTGAAAGAGACGTTAGACCACATAAGCTCACCTGCAGAGCGTAGACACTATTGTGTTACGACACATCGTAGCCGAGAATATTCCGGGAACATTGCTAGTGGAATAAGGCCAGAGCAGCATGTGCAGGAGAAGAGTAGGATAGAAACGGATGCAGTGCCAGACACCTGTATGCAGAGAAAAAACAGGCGTTCTCCCCATATTTGTAATCCAGAACACCCCCAGTATCTACAAGGCACGGACTGGAGAGGTAAGAGGAGCGAGAGTGGCGAATCACCCGAGAGAAAAAGGATGTGGAACACCAACACCTGTGTACACTGTCCATAAACAAAACAAACTCCCACGGCGCACGCACAGGACGCATTAGGTCCGAACCGCACAACTCGCCTAGCGGGGAGGGCACCAACTAGGAGTATGTAAGGTATATTATCAACACCGAGACAGAGCACGGAGAGAAGATATAAGTATAAAAAAATGAGTACCGAAAACTAAAAAGAAGCACGGAAGAGGACCAACGAGTCTTAGAAAGGACTGGAGGTAAGCCTCACTGGAAGACGACAGACATTCCAATAATACGGGAAGTATCGAAAAACTTCCCAAACCTTCAAGATCCAACAGAAGCAAGCACAAAATCACGAAGGCTCATAAAGGCACAGTTGCACCCGAGACCAATGGTCACGCAAGACCCCGAAACAAGGGGAACATGACCTCAATATGACTGAGAATCGATGTCCCAAAGAAGAAGGGTGAGAAAACGGAGAGTACCCACCGGCAGGACGGAACCGATGGACCCGAAGGGACCAGGAACTGAACCCAGGGAGGGGCCGATGCCCAACAAACTCGTACACAGAGGGGGGAAAGGAAAACCCCACCCTCCATAACCGCAAGCCCCGCTCAGAGGGTAGAAAAACCCCGGCGGGATCCAACAGGGGCCCAAGGCCTCCAAGTCAGCCCCTCCCCAGCCCCAGGAACCCCCAAAGCAAGACCCGGGGCTGAGCCGTCACCCCAAAGTTCCACCCTCATAAGAAAAAGCCGGGGCACCCCGAGAAACAATAAGGAAGGGAGCCCACTGGCAGACCCATACATCACGACTGAAGGAACAGGCTCGAATGCTTCCGACGCTACCCCAGAAGGGGCAATCCCCGAGATCGCCCGAGTCTCAAGACCAACGAAACCCCGCCCCGATCCCAAAACTCACAGACGGTGTGCATCCGGAAGCAGGAAGGGGGGGGGACCAGACTAAACCAAAACAAGGGAAAGACAAGGGAGCGCGGACGGAAACAAAACCGAAGTGACCAACACCCCCAACCCTGGGTCACAACAACCAAAACGGGGCAGCCTCGGGGCTTCCAGGAAGCAAATAACTTGTAAGTTGCAACCACCTGAACCCAACATGCAATGCATGTGTTGCCTGCACCCACAGTCAGCATAGGACTGGGTAATTGAGTCACAAACAAGCAACAAAACTCGAAGGATTCCGGGTCGACGGTGTCATCGACCCAACAGGCAGCAGACTGAGGTAAAAAACAGTGAGTCACCCTGAGACAAGGGGGACAGAGCAACCCTCAAACTCGCACAAAGTGAGGGGGGGGGGGGACTCAGGGCTCACATCCATCGAATCCACACACCCCTGTGGTGATTCCCATGGTCCTGAGATGGAACTCACGCTCAGGGAAGCCCAGGCAGGGTATTGCTAACGGCGCCCAAGTCTACCAAACAACTTTCTAAGAACTGAACCGCTGAGACGTGTACACTCACAGGGACCAAGCAGGGGGGTAATACCGGAAAAAAGAAAAGTACTCAGTACACAGGGGGCAATAACCAAGGCAGGCAAACAAAAAGAAAAAGAAAATCCCCAAGAGGACAGCGTACCCAGGCGGAACAGAGCCGGCCGCTATGATTGGTGAAAACAAGCTGCATAGTACCTTGCGCCCCTTACCAGTGCAAACTGCCTCCTACCCTAAGGCGAACAAGGGAGTCGGAACACCCGAGCACACAAAGGGTGGCCGAAAACCGAGCAGTAAACAGCCAAGCAGAGGCAGAACCCAAGGAACTTGTGGAAGGTTGCCCCAAGCCACAAGGGCAGTACTTACCAGGCACCTAGGGAAGGGAACCCTAGGTGCATGCAGCCCGAGTATTGAAGAATTACTCCAGGCTCACACATTCCCTATAAGACAGCCACCACGCCACAAGGCACAGAGCTGAGACCAAGACTGGAGCCAGAGCACAGGACCTCTGCCTAAGGCATCAGCCTCAGAACTTGGGGCTTGGGTAGCCGGCGTGTGGGGTCTGGGGCTCCCCCTTCCCCCTCCCGGGGAGTGGGGGAGCTGCGCAAACGACGGCGTGGCGACGTCATGCTCGTTATCTCGTTTTTGTTTGGGGAGTTCTGTCCACTAGTTTGGCTCTCAGTAGCAATTTCTTTAACAGAATAGGGGTTTGTTTTGGGATGCTTACCTTTCTGGGTGCCTGACCTTGGTCAATGGCAGACATAGAATGCTTCCAACCACATGGGGGTTTCTATAGGCCAATTACTCCTCATGCCTCTCTGAGGGGGCCAGGTTGTGGCTCATGGTCCCCGATAGGCCTAAGAACTCCATACCCATGACTGGTGCCAAAGTCTGACATTAGCAATATCAGCCTGGATAGCTCCGGGAAACCGATGGGGCTCCCCCCAGAAAAATACAAAATAGAACAATGAGTGGAATAAAATGCCTCCATTCTTTTCAAGGCCAAGGAAGGTCAGGGGCATTCCTTGGCCTTGGTGGTTTCACCTGCTTTTACCTGGTCGCTAGTGATGTCAGGCAAGAATGTGGACGTTCTCTCATTTCTGAGGGATTGACATCTAACAAGGCAGCATACAGTGTAATCTTACTTGATGGGGATAACTTCACTATAAGAACTCAGAAATGGAAAAGAAATCCTACTAAAACAATAAGGTAATATAACTGGGGGATACCTAATTAAAGGTGTTATATAACTCTTCAACAAGTTCTACTGACCTCTGTGTTAGAAAACTTTGGATCGTCGACAGTTCCCAAGAGTTCATTAGCTGTTCTGGCTAGTTCTGAATCCTCTTGTGGGTTATACTCCTCCACCCATTTACTGGCCTCTGCACTGGCTGCTTCATCTCTGTAATGATAAAATCCATCAAAACAAAACTTGTTTGACAGGGTATAAAAGCACAATAACTATGAAAATATTTGTTTCTAGAAGCAGCTTTAGTATGCTAAATATAAAACTTTGACATCTAGTACTAAAAATGCACCATAAATTAGTATATAATGTCAGTGAAATGCATAAGGCAAATTTGCCCATATCTGGATGATGCCCAGTTATCAGACATCAATGCTGAAGAAAACTTGAACTCTTAAAATATATAACACTTCCATAATATATTGAAATATGAAAGGTATCTAATACAAAATTTTTAAGATAAATATTATAATGTTTATTTTCCCCTCATTTTGTATTCTGTATTGCAAAAAATCATAGTTATTTATTTAACTGACAAATTTACTGGACATGCAGTATTATGATTTAGTTTGTTCTCATTTCAAGGCATATGTAGCATGTTTAAAATGTGGGATGACATAGAGGTAGACACATCTAGCACGACACATTGCAGGTAATAGACAATATGCCTGTAAATTGGCACCAAAATTGACCTGATCCAGACACCAAAAACCATGAACATGTCCAGAAATCAACTGAAAATTCCAAGAAAACATGCCACACACACACACACACACACACACACACACACACACACACACACACACACACACACACACACACACACACACACACACCATGCCACCTTGCATATAAATATAAAATCCTCGAGGAATAAACCCCAGCATATAGGTGTCTGGATATCAGAGGTAAACAAATTGGTTGTAAGCGAGAGATTGCAAGTGGCATCGGGGATGGGGGGGAGGCACCACGAATGTTTTGATTATATGAACACACAAACCATGTCTCTGTCATTCTTGGCTGGACTGTTAGTTTTATTACAGTGGCTCCCTCACACTTTGCATGGTCCTTCAAGGACAATTTTGAAAATCTCCTTGTGGTATCAGTCTTACGTGTCATCCTGCCCAACTATGAACGCTCCTTTCCATAACACAATACTATACAGATCATATACCTCAGGGACCAGCAGGATGAACAAGTTCAGTTAAAGGGGCCTGTATGACAATGCTTCCATGAACCAACAACAGTTCTGCTGTCTGAATTAGTTTTATTTTATTTTCAAAAGAACATTAAAATTAATAGCCAAAAGAAGAAATATCTTCAATTGACTATAAATAAAAATCAACAAAGGTTAATAGAATTATTGTGTGTTTTAAAACTTACACAGAAACTCAAGGTGCTAGAGCAAGAACTTACAATAGATTCTCATTAAGATACTCGTGAGCCCATCGTGTATCACTGTCGGGTATGATATCTGGAGACGTGAGGCCATGTTGTTGTTCGAGAAATTCCTTTGTCCAGTCCCCTCCTGGACCAATCTCCTGAGTGCAGACAGAAATGTAGGATTAATACTTTCGCTGGCCCGACAGGGCACCCAAATCACACTGGAAAGTAGGCCGTGCATTCCCGGGGAGCACACACCCCAATGTCAAACTCATTCACTTACAATGTTCATACTTAATAATAAGACATCTTATCTTGAGTTATCTTGAGATGATTTCGGGGCTTTAGTGTCCCCGCGGCCCGGTCCTCGACCAGGCCTCCACCCCCAGGAAGCAGCCCGTGACAGCTGACTAACACCCAGGTACCTATTTACTGCTAGGTAACAGGGGCATAGGGTGAAAGAAACTTTGCCCATTTGTTTCTGCCTCGTGCGGGAATCGAACCCGCGCCACAGAATTACGAGTCCTGCGCGCTATCCACCAGGCTACGAGGCCCCTTAACGAGGCCCCTACGAGGCCCCATTGCAAAAATTTTTGCAAGACGACTTTTGCGTCATCTGCGTTAAAAGACGCATTAAAACTGCATTTTTTTTGTTTTATGATGCATTTTGTGGCATCAGGGAGGGAAGTGTTAATGTGGAAAATGGCAAATGTAAAAAGATTATAAACAGACAATTTGGTTCCACAACTAACCTGAACATGTCTCTCCGATGCTAGGTATTCCTCCGCCCAGTTACTGGCCTCTGAGGCTAGGTCAGCAATGCCTGGACCTCTCATGGGTCCAGTTCTGGCTCGCATGCTCTCTATTTCACGCATCTCCTGAAATTAATGTTATCTTCAATTAAAAAATGATTTATCTTGCCCGAAACGCTGTGCGTATTAGTGGCTTTAGACATAGTATGTACTAGCTCTATCTACACATCCAACATCACATATTCGAGTACAAATGCCAAGCAATGTTTATTAAAACATACAAGAACATTCATAATTTACAACAACCACAGTCGTTGTCAATAACTTCAACTTCAATTATCACTAAAACTGGAGTTTCAAATTTGAGATGTCTTCAGAAATCCAGTTTCTCACTGATTCTCACCATTTTTACTTATTATGTGCACAGTTGTCCATTCTACAATGTTTATTTTTTGGTTCTTTCATATACGCCAAACTTTCGGAGTTATAGATATTTGTGTCTCAATTTTAGAGCTTATAAAACTGCCACATTGACAAATTTTTTCTAGTAAACTATACAGTACTGCCAAACTAATTTCTATAAAATAAAAATGGAAGGTCATATACTATTCTGGGACCATGATAACACCAAATGAGCAATTTGTGAAATTTAATATTTTTAAGCTGATTTGAAAACCTAAAATTTTATAATTTTTTAAATTAATTATTTTTAATTGTTTGTGTGTTCATGTTACGATGATGCTCTATTATGAAAAGTTGGGGCATTTACCACTTAGATTAAGCAAAAAAAACTTTGAGAGTTTGAGCGTGTTTGAGCGCACCTTTTCCTGGCCCTACCTACTCTGCTCCATAAGTCATTGATGGAGTCTCGGAAGATGCTCCACTTTTTAAAAGAGTTATCACCTCCTTGGACCAAACCCATTACCATGAGACACCACACCCACCCGCAAACCACCTGGATTGTTACATAGATATTTGTGATGGTCTGAGAAGCATATTACAGTTCCAATAATAGTCTACATGTAAACTGGCAAATGAACCTTTGTCATAGAGATTATTCTCGTTATAACATTAATTGCCCGAAATGCTATTCGTGCTAGTGGCTGTACAAGAATGTAAGAACTCTTGTACAGTATATATAAATAAGCAGAAAAACCACATGTGAAAAATAGAGAACGCTAAATGCGTTTTCGGCTCAATTCGCCTTCATCAGTGCATTTTAGAATGCCAAAGTTTCTAAAATGCTCTGATGAAGCCGAATTGAGCCGAAAACGTGTTTAGCATTCTCTATTTTTCACATGTGGTTTTCGGAATACTTGGATCAGTGTTTTTGTGAACGTTGTTGCATATATAAATAAATAAAAAACAAAATAAAATAAAATAATGAAACACAAATTGATGGTTTAAAATATAAAAAATGTTTGCTGAAAACTTTTTTTTTTTAAGAATTTGGTTTTCTGTGAATGGAACTTGTTGGCACACTGAAATAGTTTTCAAATTCCATATTTCACATCATCATCAATAATATTTAGCATTAATGTATCTAAAAGTAATGAAACTAAACCTAACCTAGCCTAACCAAACCTTAACCAAATGTAATCTTTTACCTAACCTAACCATGGATAGAGTAGATAATATCACAAATTATGTAGGTGTTCCCAATCCATTCCCTTCAGGAGATCTCCTCCCTGAAGACAGGTTGCTTCAATAACATTTCCATTACTCTACCATCTTAGTGTCATCAGTTGGGGTTTTCACAAATCCTATGCTTAATACAGTAGATGGCTTGTGTGATAGCGACTTAACCAGGTAAAAATCCTTCGAGGACCTTGTATGCCCCAAACCCTACCTCCTCACCTGCCTTGGTTATCTTGAGGTTATCTTGAGATGATTTCAGGGCTTTAGTGTCCCCGCGGCCCGGTCCTCGACCAGGCCTCTACCCCCAGGAAGCAGCCCGTGACAGCTGACTAACACCCAGGTACCTATTTTACTGCTAGGTAACAGGGGCATAGGGTGAAAGAAACTCTGCCCATTGTTTCTCGCCGGCGCCTGGGATCGAACCCAGGACCACAGGATCACAAGTCCAGCGTGCTGTCCGCTCAGCCGACCGGCTGTTGCCTCCCACCGACATTAGTAACCTCGATATGAATTATACTGTAGTGACTGATCAAAATTCCCTCATCAACAGCACAAAAATACTTATACGATAATGTAATTTAACTTAGGGGATGTTTATCAGTGTTCGGACAGTAAAATTTTGAATGTAACATTACACACATGGAAAAAAGCAAGGCCAAAAGTGGTAGTGGTGTTTGTGTGGTGACTGGTTTCAAGAGGCTCCAAATATGATCTTCCTGGCCTTGTAAACTCTATGCAGCCAGAAAAAAGACATGGTTGTTTTTCCTGCGACTATTGTATAGAAAGCTATTAGTTTAATTCTTTTGTTATGTGTTTACATTTTGCAATCAGTTGCCAGCAAGGGTCAATTTGGTAACAAACTTTTTGACTTGTAGTTTTAATTACATTTATGGTAAGAAAAAGACTTCAATGAAATACACATCATAATTTGGATACACACATATATATTTAGCTTAACTGATAGTTGGACCAGTGATGAAAATAACTTGAAGGAACATTTGTAATGGTAGTCAAGAATGATCAGAAACAACATTTATAAGGCTAACCTGCAAGAGGGAATCCATTCTGAAGGCCTGTGGTGCTGCAGTAGCTGCCTGCTGTGTTTCACTCATAAACTCCTCAACGAGCTGGTCTCCTACCACTGCTGGCCCGTACTGTACTTTAAATACTCCTCCTGTTTAAAGAATAAGATAAAGAAAATTATCTTATAGCCTCAGCACCCTACTCCCACCTTTACATCAAGGGTGGCCACAGAAATAAAAATTCTCCAAGAGGCTCTGTCACAAACCCTGCACTTTTTCAAGCTCTGTAACCCCTCTTCCCACACTTTCTTTCAAATATTTATTGATCGTTCATGTCTCACGTTTTTAAAGATACAAAATTAAAAGACAACCATACTTTACCCTGTATTGGAGGACGACCCTGAGGCCATCGGAGGCCTTCATCCACCAGTGATTTGTCACGTGTGACATGGTGAGTGAGGCGAACAAGGGCATTTCCTTCACCGCACTGGGCATCAACCAGGTTACGCAAGGCCATAACTATGTTTGTGTTTGCTTGATGACTTCAGTTTCCTGCAAATTCATATTATAAATTTAATGAAACAACTGGCCATTATGATGTCACTCCATCAAAATAGCTATAAAAAATATAGCAGTCACTAAGCATAATGTCAAATCTGAATACAACATATCAAAAACAACAGCTACTCATCCTTGTTCAGGAGTAGCATTCGTTTGCTGCACAAGCGTCCCGGTAATATAGTTGGGTTTGGCACTAAAGGTTTTGTGTTTAGGGCATAAATGCCAAAACTGTGTTAAGGGACCTGGTGACGGAGGAGATTTTTCTAAATATGAAAATTAGTGAAATTTTTTTAAACAAATCTCTCGTTATTTGGCATCAGTGTCGTGAAAATTTAATTCTAATATGTTAAGAAATGGATTTTTTTAATAAATTAAAAAAAATAAATGGGTGCAAGATGGGCGGCAACCGGTACTGATAATAATGATAACACCACCTATTTACTGGCAATCAGGGATAAAGAGATGCAAGTACCTGTCCGACACACAAAGAAGAAAAGTAGTAGTAAGGAGGGTCTACTAAGTAGATATGCAGCTGGTGCCACCTGGAGGGCCAGATTTCACACATAATAATGAGTTAATATGTTATTATGCTGTATGTTATTATATATCATATAAATACATTGCCCAATGGCAATATTTCTTATGTCTCTATGTACGAAAAGATGACAACTACTTTTTGAAGGGTTTTATTTTATTTTTTGTTTTTTTTCTCTCCTTTGTTTCTATGTGGATTTTGTTGTGACTTCTACATCTTGGAGAATGCATATCTGGCATTACGCATTTGAAGTTGAACCGAAATTGGTCAACATGTTAATAAGCCACAGGTGGCAGAAGTTGTGACTTTTTTATTTTTTTTTGGCTTATTTATTTACAGATTTCAAACTCTACTCTCTTTATCTATTTAGGTTGTACTGATGAAATGAGGACCAGATGAGGGTCTTATCACTTATACAGTATGTGGGCAATAAAGTTACTGCAATATATATGTTTGTTATAAGTACATACGAACATAAGAATGAAAGTAACTGAAAAAGGCCTATTGGCCTTTTTTTTAGATATATTTTTATATATATATTTTTAAAGGCCTATTGGCCTTTTATTTATTGGCCTAGGTAGCTCTCCTATTAATATCCACCCAATATCACTCATATATATATGTCTAACCTACCGTTAAACAGTTAAGGGGACCAGTGTCTGTTTTATAGTTATCCCTAATGATCCCCAATATTTTGAGTTTTTTGTTGGGTTATTTTTCTTGACTTCCATTTCAAACCATATTGACCTACAACTTTTACACATTCGTATACGAATGCCAAGCAATCCTAATTAAAACTTACAAGATACTGTATGTCATAAATTCGAAGTACTATATACAGTACATTGTCGAGAACCTTAACTTCATTTTTCTCTATGAACAGAATTTTCAACTTTGAGACACTGTCAAAAATTCAGTTTCTGACCAATTCTCATAATGTTTACATATTATGTGCAAAGTTTTTAGTTCTAAGGTGTTCTTGTTGTTGTTTAGTCATAAAGCCATAACGTTTGGAGTTATAAATTTTTGGGTCTAAATTTTGCACATATTTGGATGGCAACATTGAAAAAGTGTTTTACAGTAAACTATACTCTCAAACAATATTTTGCTACAAGCAATATGAATGTTATATGCCATTCTGAGACCATAACAATTGGTTACGTATTAATATTTTGACACCAAATTTGAAATTGTGAATTTGTTTATATTTTTTCTGTTCATGGTATGATGTTGATCCATTAGGAAAAGTTGGAGCAATTACAATGAAGATATTAAAAAAAAAAAAAAAAATTTCGTGTGAGGAAATTTTGTTGCACTGTCATTGGGCTCCTTAAATTTTAAAATGTACATGGTACATCGATCAAGGCAAATGGAGAGACCTTTACCAAGCTGCCAGCTTCCTGTCCTCGTTGAGGCCACTAGAGTTAGTGATCCTCAGGTAAATCAGGGTTCATTCTCGACTCACAGTCGAGAATTCCGGGTTCAAATCCCAGGCGGGACAGAAATAGTTGGCTGCATTTTCTATCACCTAATGCCACTGTTCACTTAGCAGCAAGTAGGTACTCAGGGATTAGTCAGCTTCTTATGGGGTCGTATCCTGGGCAGGATTAGTAATTCAACCTGGGGGGGGGAACTTTGATATAAGAATGTAAGAACTCTTGTATTTTTAAAAAGAAAAAAAAACGTGTATGAAAACACTCTGGCTGCCTGTTCTCTAACACAATGAATTATTATTTTTGTATTATCAGATGGTGGCCTCCTAGAGGTATCCTCCACAATAGTTATATCAAGAGTCTCAAAAACTTGCTCTCATTAAACTAAACGGAAGAGAGCTCACTCACCCATGGGTCTGGAGAGCTCAGTCACCCATGGGTCTAAAGAGCTCACTCACCCATGAGTCTGGAGAGCTCTCTCACCCATGGGTTATCTTGAGGTTATCTTGAGATGATTTCGGGGCTTTAGTGTCCCCGCGGCTCAGTCCTCGACCAGGCCTCCACCTCCAGGTACCTATTTTACTGCTAGGTAGCAGGGGCATAGGGTGAAAGAAACTCTGCCCATTAATTCTCGCCGGCGCCTGGGATCGAACCCAGGACCACAGGATCACAAGTCCAGTGTGCTGTCCGCTCGGCCGCTCGGCTCCCTGGGTCTGGAGAGCTCACTCACCCATGGGTCTGGAGAGCTCTCTCACCCATGGGTCTGGAGAGCTCACTCACCCATGGGTCTGGAGAGCTCACTCACCCATGGGTCTGGAGCGCTCGCTCACCAATGAGTCTGGAGAGCTCACTCACCCATGGGTCTGGAGAGCTCATTCACCCATGGGTCTGGAGAGCTCACTCATCCATGGGGGGTCTGGAGAGCTCACTCACCCATGGGGGTCTGGAGAGCTCACTCACCCATAGGTCTGGAGAGCTCACTCACCCATGGGTCTGGAGAGCTCACTCACCCATGGGTCTGGAAAGCTCATTCACCCATGGGTCTGGAGAGCTCACTCACCCATGGGTCTGGAGAGCTCACTCACCCATGGGTCTGGTGAGCTCACTCATCCATGGGTCTGGAGAGCTCACTCACCCATGGGTCTGGAGAGCTCACTCACCCATGGGTCTGGAGAGCTCACTCATCCATGGGTCTGGAGAGCTCACTCACCCATGGGTCTGGAGAGCTCACTCACCCATGGGTCTGGAGCGCTCGCTCACCAATGAGTCTGGAGAGCTCACTCACCCATGGGTCTGGAGAGCTCACTCACCCATGGGTCTGGAGAGCTCACTCTCCCATGGGTCTGGAGAGCTCACTCTCCCATGGGTCTGGAGAGCTCACTCTCCCATGGGTCTGGAGAGCTCACTCACCCATGGGTCTGGAGAGCTCACTCACCCATGGGTCTGGAGAGCTCACTCACCAAGGGTATGGAGAGCTCACTCACCAATGGTATGGAGAGCTCATTCACCAAGGGTATGAAGAGCCCATTTATCCCAAGGGTATGAATCCATATTCATCCAAAGGATCTGAAGAGCTCCCTCACCCCAAGGGTATTGAAAGCCCTTTGGCCCCAAGAGCCTGGAGAGTCCTGTAATCTAAGGACTTTGAGAGCTCTCTCATCCCAAGGGCCTGAAGAGCTCTCTCCCCCAAGGATCTAGAGAGCTCTCTCACCCCTAATTGCCTGGAGAGCTCTCTCCCCCCAAGGACCTGGAGAGCTCTCATCCCAAGGGCCTGGAGAGCTCTCATCCCAAGGGCCTGGAGAGCTCTCATCCCAAGGGCCTGGAGAGCTCTCTCACCCCCAAGGGCATTGAGAGCTCTCTCTCCCAAGGACCTGGAGAGCTCTCTCACCCCAAGAGCCTGGATAGAGTTCTCTACCCATGGGCCTGGAGAGCTCTCTCACCCCCAAGGGCGTAGAAAGCTCTCTCTCCCAAAGACCTGGAGAGCTCTCTCATCCCCAAGGGCCTGGAGAGCTCTCTCCCCCAAGGACCTGGAGAGCTCTCTCACCCCAAGAGCCTGGATAGTGCTCTCATCCCATGGGCCTAGAGAGCTCTCTCACCCCAAGGGTCCTAAAACCTGCCCCACCCAATGGTCCTGGAGAGCTCTCTCACCTTAAGGACCTTCAGAGCTCTCTCACCCTATGGGTCTAGAGAACTCTCTTACCCCAAGATGATTAACTTGGCCTCCTCTCCCCCTCTTACTTCTTCGCCAGAAAACTGTACTGAAGAGGTGACAAGTGCGTCACCTGTGGGCATGACAACGACAGGACCGAGGGCCGTGGCAGGGGCGCGGCGGAGCGCCCCTGCCACCGTCAGTATATAACAAATCCCCGTGATAATGTTAGGGTTGGGGGCCGAGGTGTGGAGGCTGGGTCGGGAGGCCGCTCTCATCTCCCAGTCTTCTTCTCGCTGTCATTCTCCGGCCCACAAGCCTTGATTTATCACTCTCTCCCCTTACCTCTTGGCACGGAGACGCCCGGAAGTGGATGATCGCGTGAGCTTCACCTACAGCAATTAATAATTCATCAATCCCGGCAATATTCTTTAGCAGAGGTAGTAATTTTGTGCATTCCATCAAATACCCGAGACTCGTTCGGGCGCTCTACACTTTATTTACACTTTGTTACTGGCGTACTCTTCGATATTAAACGCGTATAAATAGTTCTAAATTAGTAATTTGGTCTAAGATTAAAACTCATTTGTCTTATTCTGCAAATCTCGAGCTAAAACGAGGTCCACCGCAAGCAAAGTGTGATTTTTACAAGGCCGCGTGTTTGGTAAGAGTTATGGTGGTGGGAGAGGTTCCAGCACTGTGACGGGGCGGGCCAGAGTTGGCCCTCGGGTGGCAGCAGCTCGGGCCAGGCGCGCCTCATGGCTTATACCTGTGCCACTCACTCTTCTTCACTCTCCCTCAACTACAACTCACTCTCTGATCGCTTATGGCTTGCCAAAATATAGCGACATGACACAAGTTGCTGCTGACGTTACTGTAGACTAAGGTATCCTTAGTCAACCTGTATGTATCCAAACATTGGTTCGACTTTGACGTGTCATCATTAAAAGCTTTTGTGTACCTTGTTATATATGTAGGGTTTATTTGTCAAGGAAAGTTATGTTGAGAAAATATCGTACAATATAGGTGCCTGCACAATAGCTGGAATGTTTGATAGCGTGCAAGGCCGATGAACAACGCTCTCATATAATAATTGCGATGTACCCTACTTTTTATAAAAACTAAAAAACTGCCACATTATTGACCAATTTCGTTCAGGTTTATATTCTCGTACAGTCTGAGGCAAGGCTCTTCAATACATATACCTTATAATACAGCACTTTATGTGATAAATCAATCCTATATATACTTACTCCATACGTTAATATAGAGAAGCTGTGTGTACTGACTTTCGCAACATACGTGTATGAAACTATATGAAGGAGTTTGCAAACAGTATAGAAACTGTCTGGACTAGGGAGAGAGAGAGGCTAATATGCAAGCAGCAAATATTTAAATAGTATTTGTGTTTTGATGTAAATATGAGGGATATAATTATGCTTTGAACGATCATATGGCTTTTGACACTATAATTGTGATAGGCTGCATTAGATAGTAGTTTATTGGTCCTCTGTATCACAATGGAGACTGGAGAGGTGTACTCTGCTTCTCGGTGTGTGTATACGCTTTGAGTTTACTTTGGCTCTGGGCTATATCCAGATCAAAAGTACTCTAACTGGTTGGTTCAAATTCAAATTCAAAATTCAAATTCAAATGTTTATTTAGGTAAAGTACATACATAAGTTACATAGGTAAAGTACATACATAAGTTACATAGGTAAAGTACATACATAAGTTACATAGGTAAAGTACATACATAGGTTAATTTTGCTGGTCTGTAAGCACTAGTGGTTGCTCTAATAACCCTCCAGAGGTTGATAGACATTATGGGCAACACCTAAACAATACTGTAAACCCTCGTGGCTCAGTTGAAGGACGTTACAAATTTAGTTGCATTCACACAGTTGTCTAATCCTCGGACAGGACAGAAACAGTTGAGCACGTTTTCTTTTACCCGATGCCTCTATCCACCTAGCAGAAAAATAGTTACCCGCTAGTTAAGTAATTGTTGGCTTGTATCGAGATCACACCTTGGTGGAACTCACAACTGTTACCTAACTCGCGGTTACCTATTTACTGCTTGGTGAGCAGAGGCATCACATGAAAGGAAACGTACTCAATCATTTCTGTCCCCCACAGGGATCGATCCCAGGATCCTTGATTCTGAGTCGAGGACGTAGACTGCTATACTACAAGGATTGTATTGCCATTTAGCAGATCCAAGCTTTTGGGCTAACAATTCTTCTTGGAGCAACCAGCAGTTAACATCGGGACTTCAAGCATATCAATCGTGTCACTGGATGCGTGTTGTTGTAGCCTAGCTCATTAATGGAAACTGAAAATGATCGATACGAGGCAGCTTCTATTTATATCCATTCAAACTCCTATACATATGTTTAACCTACGCTTGAAACAATCCAGTGATTTCGCGTCTGTTATCCAGTGATTTGCTCATGGTCTGTTAGATCATAGTAGGCGGTGTTTTGTGGGTGGTCTTAGAGTCGTGATTGGCACGACTTACAGTTTCAGTGCCCTCATCTGGTCAAGAATAGGAGTGCAAACTCCAAACTGTGTATGGAGTCAGCCGCCACCACATCACTTCCTAGTGCATTCCGTTTATTAACTATTCTGACACTGAAAAAGTTCTTTCTAATGTCTTTGCGACTCATTTGGATACTCAGTATCCCCTTGTGTGTGTACCACCCGTGTTAAATAACCCATCCTTGTCTACCCTGTCAATTCCCTTGAGAATTTTGTATGTGGTGATCATGTCTCTCTAAGCTCTTCTATCTTCCAGCGACGTGAGGTGCATTTCAAGCAGCCGTTCCTTGTAAATCATGCCTTTTAGTTCTGGGACTAGCCTAGTTGTATACCTCTGAACTTTATTCAGTTTCGTCTTGTGCTTGACAAGGTACGGGCTCCATGCTGGGGCCGCATACTCCAGGATTGGTCTTACATATGTGGTATACAAGGTTATGAAGAATTCCCTACACAGGTTTATGAAGGCAGTTCTCAAGTTAGCCAGTCTCGCATACGCCGTCGATGATATTCTTTTAATGTGGGCTTCAGGAGACAGGTTTGGTGTGATATCAACTCCTAGATCTTTCTCTCTGTCCGTTTCGTGAAGGACTTCATCTCCCATTCGGTATCCTGTGTCTGGTCGTCTATTTCCCCCACCTAGTTTCATTACCTTACATTTACTTCGGTTGAAATTTAGTAGCCATTTGTTGGACCTTTCCTTCAGCTTGTCTAGGTCATCTTGTAGCCTCATACTGTTTTTTTCTGTCTTAATCCTTCTCGTAATTTTTGAATCATCAGCAAACATTGAGAGGAACGAGTCTATTTCTTCTGGGAGATAATTTACATATTTCAGAAACAGTATAGGTCCAAGGACTGATCCCTGTTGTACTGTGTCAAAGGATTTCTGGCAATCCAATAATATGCAGTCTGCCCACCCCTCTCTTTCTTGTCTGATTCTTGTTGCCTAATCATAGAATTCAATTAATCCTGTGAGACATGATCTGCCATCCCTGAACCCAACTCCCTTGTGTTAGGAAGGGAGGGGGGCGATAGGAGAACATATTATGGGGGGTCAGGAGTGGGTAAATGTGTATGGTGGGGTGTAGGTGTGTTGAGAGGTGGAGATAGTGATATATAAAGGGAGTGTGGAGTTTTTACAGGCCATTGACACACAAGAGCACACACGGGAGACATCTCCCGTCACGCAGGGTGCAGTTGCACCTCCACAGATCTCCAGTATCATCTATTGATACTGGTGATGGCTCAAAAGGGCCACCACTTACGGGCTATTCATGCCCGTGCCACCTTTTGGGTGGCTTAATCTTCATCAATCAATCAATCTTTTTACAGCCTCACTATAGCCCCTGCTACATGGAAATTCTGTTCCAAATAGCTGAATCTAAAACATCACCAACAACGTCAGAGAAGGGTGAGGTGAGCACGACGGGCTCAGCCCGTGCTGCTTGCAGCGTTGTGTACCGAGTGGCTGAGGCTAAAACAACAACAACATAGGAAGGTTGTGTATGGTGGCTTTAGGGTTAGTGTAGGAGTAGCCACCCGACACTGATCCGCCCCCCTTCATCACCTTACATCACTCCTGTCCTCACTATGTCCTTTTCAAGTGTCCTTCTGTCAATTCTGCTCTTATAATAATAATATATATATATTTTTTTTGAGATATATACAAGAGTTGTTACATTCTTGTACAGCCACTAGTACGCGTAGCGTTTCGGGCAGGTCCCTGGAATACGATCCCCGCCGCGAAGAATCGTTTTTTCATCCAAGTACACATTTTACTGTTGCGTTAAACAGAGGCTACAGTTAAGGAATTGCGCCCAGTAAATCCTCCCGACCAGGATACGAACCCATGACATAGCGCTCGCGGAACGCCAGGCGAGTGTCTTACCACTACACCACGGAGACTGGTTATTATAAAACTGGTGATTATAAGATAATAATAATAACAAGAAAGTCAACTGGGGCACTGAGGTGACTTGAACCAGTGATGAAGGACCTCCTAGTCGTTAACCTTACCCCTGTACTACCACGACTTGTTTACAAGTCATGCAGCCTTAGATTCCAGTGAATCTACAGGAAGTCTTGGGGGTTAGACGTCAAATTTGGACCGGCTTCAGTAGAAGCCAGTCCAAGTTTGGGGAATATAACTCTTATACCAGAGTGCATGCGGGCAATGACTGAAATCCTGACTTGGCCACGTTGAGCTAAATGGAGGAGAGAGCTCACTCACCCATGGGTCTGGAGAGCTCACTCACCCATGGGTCTGGAGAGCTCACTCACCCATGGGTCTGGAGAGCTCACTCACCCATGGGTCTGGAGAGCTCACTCACCTATGGGTCTGGAGAGCTCACTCACCCATGGGTCTGGAGAGCTCACTCACCTATGGGTCTGGAGAGCTCACTCACCCATGGGTCTGGAGAGCTCACTCACCCATGGGTCTGGAGAGCTCACTCACCCATGGGTCTGGAGAGCTCACTCACCCATGGGTCTGGAGAGCTCACTCACCCATGAGTCTGGAGAGCTCACTCACCCATGGGTCTAGAGAGCTCACTCACCCATGGGTCTGGAGAGCTCACTCACCCATGGGTCTAGAGAGCTCACTCACCCATGGATCAGGAGAGCTCACTCACCCATGGATCAGGAGAGCTCACTCACCCATGGGTGAGTGGAAGTTGAAGCAAACCTCAGTGGAAACCTCAGGACCCATAGAGGATTCAGCTTGCGAGCATCCAGTGTGCAAGTTCGAGTCTTACTCATGGCTCGTACTGATTTTCTCACTAATAATAATAATAAATAATAATAATAATTAGACGTCCTCTAATTACTCAACACAAAGCTGCTATTAGGACAATATCCAACTCTGGCCCCAGACATCACTCGGTACCCCTACTCAAATCTCTGAATATGTTAGACATTAAGTCACTGCACATTCTCTCATGTGTATTATACATATATAAAACGCTGAACTGTAATGCCAATCCTGACCTCAAAAGCTTCATAGAAGGTTGTAACAGAACCCATGAGCACTACACCAGAAATAAATAGTTTTGATATTCCTAGAGTACGACTTAATCAAACTAGAAATGCTCTACAAATCAAGGGACCCAGATTGTGGAATGACCTTCCCAACCATGTTAAAGACTACCTCTCTCAACCAGTTTAAGATAAAAACGAAGCTATACCTAATAAATTCCCTGTAACCTACCTTACCCCTCTATTGACAACCAATGTCTTTTTTTTTTTTTTTTAAATGGCGCTGTTTGTCGACAGAATTGTATTTGTGCTGCTTTTTCAGCCACGTTCCCCCCTTTTTTATCTCTTTTTTTTATTTGTTCTCAACTCATTTTATTCTTTATGCTCAATTAGTATTAAGCTTTAGTCATTTTTCATAGTCATTTTTCATAGTCATTTAAGCTTTAGTCTTTTTCATGCCCGAAACGCTTTGCGTAATATTGACTTTAGGCATTGTATGTACTAGCCCTATCTATAAATCCATCACTCTTTGTAAAATCTCTTGTATGTATGTACCTTACCTAAATAAACATTTGATTTGATTTGATTGATAAAAGCAATCCCATAACAAAATATTACACAGGGTATTTATTCAAAGAGTCATAAAACAGAATATGAGGATGCAGACGCAACATGGCCGGTCGCCACACCAGGATACAGGACACACCACAACAATAACAGGATCACAATGCCACCAAAACGTTGCCTAAACCGGGCAAGTGTAACCCAAGCGCTGGCGGCTGGTTGCTGACTGACGGACGGCTGGGGCTCGTCACCTGAGCTGACGACTACTATTACCAGCGACTCACCTCCACACTCGCCCTGGTCGAGTGCCACTACAGGGGGAGGTGGGGGAAGGAGGGTGCTCCAGGGTTGGGGGGAGGGCTCTGTAATAAGGGAATATTAAAATGGTTGTGTTAATGTGTAGGGTAGAGAGACATGTTAAGACTTGCCAGCTATGTTTTTGTTTATTTTTTGGACTACCATACTGTTTACTGTCCTTCACACCCCCACCACCTCACTCCCTGCCCCCTTCTCCGTGCCTACTCCCCTTCCCCCTCCCCTTCGGCTGGCATGAGCGGGTCGGACAGGTGACTAATTGTACGGAACTGGTGTCAAACTATCCAGTATAGAGTTGGGTTAGCGGTGGTGTAGGGGGCGCTGCAGGGCACGCACTGCCTGTGTGAAGGCTGAGCCGGGTCGCCGCCTCATGCCACACCTCTCATAACAATCATTGGCCGTCTTAAGAACACTTATACCAATCTTCACACAATCAAGACGGACGCAGAAAATTTTGTTTCTTACATATTAACTTGTTGATGATGTGTGGTGTATTTTAACCGCTTAAACTCGAGTGTGTTGTGTAAACAGGTCAATGTCTATATAGGGAAGCACTCGTTAAGTTATCGCGGTGAAAGTTGTGTTCTGGTAGGCGACAAGTGTTGCTGTGTGTGATGGAGGGCGTCACCAAGAGGAACACCAGGACGCTGCTCACAGGTGAGGCGCCTCTGTCTGTACGCATGCACAACTAGGTGAGTACAACACACACACACACACACACACACACACACACACACACACACACACACACACACACACACACACACACACACACACACACACACACACACACACACACACACACACACACACACACACACACACACACACACACACAATATAGCTAATAAAGCCAAGACCGAACCCAAGCTACTACACAGTCACATAAGGAGGAAGACAACAGTGAAGGAACAGGTGATGAAACTTAGGGTGGGCGAGGACAGGTACACAGAGAATGACAAAGAGGTGTGTGAAGAACTCAACAAAAGATTCCAGGAGGTCTTTACAATAGAACAGGGAGATGTCGCGGCGCTAGAAGAGGTGGCAGCAAACCAGGTGACCTTGGATAGGTTCGAAATTACAAGAGATGAGGTCAAGAAGCACCTATTGGAGCTGGATGTGAGAAAAGCTGTTGGGCCGGATGGAATCTCGCCATGGGTATTGAAAGAGTGTGCAGGAGCACTTTGCCTACCACTCTCCATAGTGTATAGTAGGTCACTGGAAACGGGGGATCTACCAGAAATATGGAAGACTGCTAATGTAGTACCAATATACAAAAAGGGTGACAGACAAGAGGCACTGAACTACAGGCCAGTGTCCTTAACTTGTATACCATGCAAGGTGATGGAGAAGATTGTGAGAAAAAACCTAGTAACACATCTGGAGAGAAGAGACTTCGTGACAACCCATCAACATGGGTTCAGGGAGGGTAAATCTTGCCTTACAGGATTGATAGAATTCTACGATCAGGTGACAAAGATTAAACAAGAAAGAGAAGGGTGGGCGGACTGCATTTTTTTGGACTGTCGGAAAGCCTTTGACACAGTACCCCATAAAAGGTTGATGCATAAGCTAGAGAAACAGGCAGGAGTAACTGGTAGGGCGCTCCAGTGGATAAGGGAGTACCTAAACAATAGGAAGCAGAGAGTTACAGTGAGGGGTGAGACCTCAGACTGGCGTGAAGTCACCAGTGGAGTCCCACAGGGCTCTGTACTCGGACCTATCCTGTTTCTGATATACGTAAATGATCTCCCAGAGGGTATAGACTCATTCCTCTCAATGTTTGCTGACGACGCCAAAATTATGAGAAGGATTAAGACAGAGGAGGACAGCTTGAAGCTTCAAGAAGACCTGGACAAGCTGCAGGAATGGTCGAACAAATGGCTGTTAGAGTTTAATCCAAGCAAATGTAATGTAATGAAGATAGGGGTAGGAAGCAGGAGACCAGATACAAGGTATCACTTGGGAGATGAAATACTTCAAGAGTCCGAGAGAGAGAAAGACCTGGGGGTTGATATCACGCCAGACCTGTCCCCTGATGCTCACATCAAGAGGATAACAGCAGCAGCATATGCCAGGTTGGCTAACATAAGAACGGCCTTTAGAAACTTGTGTAAGGAATCTTTCAGCACATTATATACCACATATGTCAGACCAATCCTGGAGTATGCGGCACCAGCATGGAGTCCATATCTAGTCAAGCATAAGACTAAAATGGAAAAGGTTCAAAGGTTTGCCACCAGACTAGTACCCGAGCTGAGAGGTATGAGCTACCAGGAGAGACTACTGGAATTAAACCTCACTTCGTTGGAAGACAGAAGAGTTAGGGGGGACATGATCACCACATTCAAGATCCTCAAGGGAATTGACAGGGTTGATAAAGACAGGCTGTTTAACACAAGGGGCACACGCACTAGGGGACACAGGTGGAAACTGAGTGCCCAAATGAGCCACAGAGATATTAGAAAGAACTTTTTTAGTGTCAGAGTGGTTGACAAATGGAATGCATTAGGAAGTGATGTGGTGGAGGCTGACTCCATACACAGTTTCAAGTGTGGATATGATAGAGCCCAGTAGGCTCAGGAACCTGTACACCTGTTGATTGACAGTTGAGAGGCGGGACCAAAGAGCCAGAGCTCAACCCCCGCAAGCACAACTAGGTGAGTACACACACACACACACACACACACACACACACACACACACACACACACACACACACACACACACACACACACACACACACACACACACACACACACACACACACACACACACACCAAAGAGCCAGAGCTCAACCCCCGCAAACACAACTAGGTGAGTACACACGCTGTGGAAAGCGCTTTAGACTCGTGGACCTAGGGACCGGGGTTCGATCCCAGAAGCCGGCGGAAACAGATGGGCAGTTTCCTTTACCCTGATGCGTCTGTTACCTAGCAATAAATAGGTACCTCGGAGTTAGACAGCTGCTACGGGCTGATTCCTGGTGTGTATGTGGAAGAAAAAAAAAGAAAAAAAATAGTAGTTAGTAACAGTTGAGAGGCGGGCCGAAAGAGCAGAGCTCAACCCCCGCAAGCACAATTAGGTGAATATACAGTTTCTCCATAAGTTGGAGAAACAGACAAGAGTAACTGGTAGGGTGCTTCAGTGGATAAGGGAGTACCTAAGCAATAGGAAGCAGAGAGTTACAGTGAGGGGTGAGACCTCAAATTGGCGTGAAGTGAGCAGTGGAGTCCCACAGGGCTCTGTACTCTGACCTATCCTGTTTTTGATATACGTAAATGATCTCCCGGAGGGTATAGACTCTTTCCTCTCAATGTTTGCTGACGACGCCAAAATTATGAGAAGGATTAAGACAGAGGAGGACAGCTTGAGGCTTCAAGAAGACCTGGACAGACTGAAGGAATGGTTCAACAAATGGGTGTTAGAGTTTAACCCGAGCAAATGTAGTGTAATGAAGGTAGGTGTAGGGAGCAGGGGGCCAGATACAAGGTATCATTTGCTTGACTATATATGCTTGACATATGGATATATGTTTGACTAGATATGGACTCCATGCTGGAGCTGCATACTCTAGGATTGGTCTGACATATGTGGTATACAAAGTTCTGAATGATTCCTTACACAAGTTTCTAAATGCCGTTCTTATGTTGGCCAACCTGGCGTATGCCGCTGATGTTATCCTCTTGATATGGGCTTCAGGGGACAGGTCTGGCGTGATATCAACCCCCAAGGCTTTCTCTCTGACTCTTGAAGAATTTCATCTCCCAATTGTGTGTGTGTGTGTGTGTTTACTCACCTAGTTGTGCTTGCGGGGGTTGAGCTCTGGCTCATTGGTCCCGCCTCTCAACTGTGTGTGTGTGCAGCCCGTCCTCCAAAAATGGGGTGGTAAATGTAAGGAGACAAATAAGTGCAATTATGTACTATTCATAGCAGTTAGGAATTGTACTTATTTTCACTTAGTATTAAATCGTACTGTCAAATATATTGTGAATATTTGAGTTTACCTGAAAAACTGAATAGAAAACCACAACCTCACCTAACCGTCTTAGTTTTTGAAGATAATAATTTTATTGCTTCTTAATTACAATTAGTACTTAACCTATAGCTATATTAATATTACAGTTTTATAAAACTAATAAAACAAAACTAAAATATATCAATAAATTGTAAAGTAACTAAGGATATTTTAAAATTTTGTATAAAATCTATATTGTTTAATAAACCTGAAAAAGAAATTCCTGATATTTAAAACTTGTGTATTGTTAATTGAAATTGAAAACTGCATCCTAAAATTCTGAGTGACTTAACAGAAAACGAGGAGAATTAAATCGGGGGAGGGAGTTGGGTAAATGTAACAGCCCCGTAAGTACAATTATGCACTGGTTATGACAGTACGAAAGTGTACTTATTACACTTAGTATTAAATCGTACTGTCAATTCGGAGGATGGGTTGGTGTGTGTGTGTGTCTATATTTTTGTCTGCTTACGTCTTTATATATATATATATATATATATATATATATATATATATATATGTCGTACCTAATAGCCAGAACGCACTTCTCAGCCTACTATGCAAGGCCCGATTTGCCTAGTAAGCCAAGTTTTCATGAATTAATTGTTTTTCGTCTACCTAACCTACCTAACCTAACCTAACCTAACTTTTTCGGCTACCTAACCTAACTTTACCTATAAAGATAGGTTAGGATAGGTTAGGTAGGGTTGGTTAGGTTCGGTCATATATCTATGTTAATTTTAATTCCAATAACAAAAAATTGACCTCATACATAATGAAATGGGTAGCTTTATCATTTCATAAGAAAAAATTACAGAAAATATATTCATTCAGGAAAACTTGGCTCATTAGGCAATTCGGGCCTTGCATAGTAGGCTTAGAAGTGCGTTCTGGCTACTAGGTACGACATATATATATATATATATATATATATATATATATATATATATATATATATATATATATATATATATATATGACAATGTCAGACCACGGAGGAAAATGAAACAGGAATTTCCTTAAGTACTTTCGTATATTAAATACATCTTCAGAAGGAAGATGTATTTAAGATGTAGTTTCCTTCTGAAGATGTATTTAATATACGAAAGTACTTAAGGAAATTCCTGTTTCATTTTCCTCCGTGGTCTGACATTGTCACATTCTTAATCACGTGTTTATTTTCGTGATATACACACACACACACACACATATATATATATATATATATATATATATATATATATATATATATATATATATATATATATATATATATGAAAACTCACACCCCAGAAGTGACTCGAACCACTCGAAGTGACTCGAGTTTTCATTCGCATATAGTCCTGGGGACCATTCAGGCTTGTTTGCATATATATATATATATATGAGTTCTTACATTCTTGTACAGTCACCAGCACGTATAGCGTTTCGGGCAAGTCCTTAATCCTAATTTCACACACACACATCCCCAGGAAGCAGTCCGTAGCAGCTGTCCTCCCAGGTACCTATTTACTGCTAGGTGAACAAAGGCATCAGAGTGAAAGAAACTCTGCCCATTTGTTTCCACCTCCGTCGGGGATCGAACCCGGACCCTTAGGACTACGAACGCCGAGCGCTGTCCACTCAGCCGTCAGGCCCCCATACAATTTAGAAACATCGCGCATGAAACATCGCATTTTCATGTACCTTAATTTCCCATAATAAAGTTGTGCATGAAGAGTGAAAATGTACATTTTCGAATGGTCCCTCCTCGCACCACTCACAAGAGCCGTGTGTTCTGTACCACTCACAAGAGCCGCGTGTTCTGTAACACTCACAAGAGCCGCGTGTTCTGTAACACTCACAAGAGCCGCGTGTTCTGCAACACTCACAAGAGCCGCGTGTTCTGTACCACTCACAAGAGCCGCGTGTTCTGTAACACTCACAAGAGCCGCGTGTTCTGCAACACTCACAAGAGCCGCGTGTTCTGTACCACTCACAAGAGCCGCGTGTTCTGTACCACTCACAAGAGCCGCGTGTTCTGTAACACTCACAAGAGCCGCGTGTTCTGTACCACTCACAAGAGCCGCGTGTTCTGTAACACTCACAAGAGCCGCGTGTTCTGTAACACTCACAAGAGCCGCGTGTTCTGTACCACTCACAAGAGCCGCGTGTTCTGCAACACTCACAAGAGCCGCGTGTTCTGTACCACTCACAAGAGCCGCGTGTTCTGCAACACTCACAAGAGCCGCGTGTTCTGTACCACTCACAAGAGCTGCGTGTTCTGTAACACTCACAAGAGCCGCGTGTTCTGCAACACTCACAAGAGCCGCGTGTTCTGTACCACTCACAAGAGCCGCGTGTTCTGTAACACTCACAAGAGCCGCGTGTTCTGTACCACTCACAAGAGCCGCGTGTTCTATGCCACTCACAAGAGCCGCGTGTTCTGTAACACTCACAAGAGCCGCGTGTTCTGCAACACTCACAAGAGCCGCGTGTTCTGTACCACTAACAAGAGCCGCGTGTTCTGTACCACTCACAAGAGCCGCGTGTTCTGTACCACTCACAAGAGCCGCGTGTTCTGTAACACTCACAAGAGCCGCGTGTTCTGTAACACTCACAAGAGCCGCGTGTTCTGTACCACTCACAAGAGCCGCGTGTTCTGCAACACTCACAAGAGCCGCGTGTTCTGTACCACTCACAAGAGCCGCGTGTTCTGCAACACTCACAAGAGCCGCGTGTTCTGTACCACTCACAAGAGCCGCGTGTTCTGTAACACTCACAAGAGCCGCGTGTTCTGTAACACTCACAAGAGCCGCGTGTTCTGTACCACTCACAAGAGCCGCGTGTTCTGCAACACTCACAAGAGCCGCGTGTTCTGTACCACTCACAAGAGCCGCGTGTTCTGTACCACTAACAAGAGCCGCGTGTTCTGCAACACTCACAAGAGCCGCGTGTTCTGTAACACTCACAAGAGCCGCGTGTTCTGTAACACTCACAAGAGCCGCGTGTTCTGTACCACTCACAAGAGCCGCGTGTTCTGCAACACTCACAAGAGCCGCGTGTTCTGTAACATTCACAAGAGCCGCGTGTTCTGCCGCTGGAGACTGAGAGGAGAACTGCACAAGAGAACACTTCCATACAGCGAGCTCCACCCTGATGATAATGTTTACAGTTAAAATATGTGACAGCTACTAGGACACCCTCAAGATGTATGATTGACATTTTAACATTTTGAATGATTTTTAACAATCATTTTAACATAATAAATGCTTTCCCGCGGAGCCCGGACTGTAGGCCTTGTGTACTCCCGGCAGGAGGGTGCGGGAGCAGCGGGAAGATCACCCACGGAAGTAGGGAGCTCCTTCAGTCTTCGTCGGCAGTAGCAGCGACCGCGGAGGTGGATGAAGCAGCAGGTGGTGGTAGGTACAAGCTCCTGGGGCCAGATTCACGAAGCAGTTACACAAAGTACTTACGAACGTGTACATCTTTCCTCAATCTTTGCCGGCTTTGTTTACAAGCATGAAAACTTGCCAATCAACTGTTGTTATTGTTATAAACAGCCTCCTGGTGCTTCGGAGCTCATTAACTGTTTAATAATTGTAACCAAAGCTGCCAAAGATTGAGAAAAGATGTACAGGTTTGTAAGTGCTTGCATAACTTCTTCGTGAATCTGGCCCCAGTTCCACACACCTCCGTGTGGAGGGAAAATGGAACGTTAATACACATTCGCTAGCTGTATGTGCATTAATGTTTAATATTTCATTAATACATACAGAGCCAAATAATATAACACACAGAAATCACAATAGCGTGATGCATCAAATGAACAAATCCACAAGGGCACAAGGTTCGAACCCTCGCCACGGCCCTTGTGGATTTGTTCACCAAATAATATGTAATATTAAAGGATTTCGGTAGTACACTGGCTACTTTATCGACTCAAAGTCGGGAATGGAATCCTGAATGATCACAGTTGCCTGTGCAACTGTTGTGGCGTTGCATCTTGGCGCAACACCAAGCTCAAGAGAATGAATAATTAGTAATGAAGAGTCTTATCATCAATTCCAAACTAAATACATATAAATTATATGAAAGCTCATATAATAAGGCGCAGCTGTGTTCTAACTCTGGCGGAAGGAAGGGAAGAAATAGCCTAAGCTACTCTATCCCTTTGAGATGTATTTTATGGTCAATATAAACGTACTAGCCTAGTATTGGTTTAGTTGAGTATCCCAACTAGGCTGTATTAGCCTACATCGTGGTACAACTAGGCTGTATTAGTCTACGTCGTGGTACAACTAGGCTGTATTAGCCTACATCGTGGTACAACTAGGCTGTATTAGCCTACATCGTGGTACAACTAGGCTGTATTAGCCTACATCGTGGTACAACTAGGCTGTATTAGCCTACATCGTGGTACAACTAGGCTGTATTAGCCTACATCGTGGTACAACTAGGCTGTATTAGCCTACATCGTGGTACAACTAGGCTGTATTAGCCTACATCGTGGTACAACTAGGCTGTATTAGCCTACATCGTGGTACAACTAGGCTGTATTAGCCTAGTTGGGTTTAGTTGAGTATTATCCTAAACTCTTAGCTTAGGTTAGGCTGTATTGGGCTAGTTGGGTTAGGTTAGGTTGGGTTGAGTTACGTTTGGTTAAGTAGATTTCAAAATCCGTTGGCGACTCGTTTTGTGTACGATGTGACTTGCAGTGTAAGTTTTATCATGTAGTATTGAAGGAACAATTCTTAGCCTTTAAACTAGAGTTAGAAGCTCTTGTATAACTAGATTCAGTGTATACTTATTAACAAAGAGAGGTAGAAGGGGGTTAGGAAGCAAAGTAGTTAATATTTGATGTTAAATGTGTCTGTTATATTTGACCTTCCCTGCGCTGCACCTACGTCAGCCACGTCAAAGAACGCGCTCAGGGAGAGGACCAGAGTGGAGAGTCTGCGCAGGGCCTACCTGGAGCTGCAGGCTGCACTTCCCTCCGTTCCTCCAAATACCAAGCTCTCCAAGGTGGGCCATGCGTTCTCACGTGTGTGTGTTTACTAGTTGTGTTTTTGCGGGGGTTGAGCTTTGCTCTTTCGGCCCGCCTCTCAACTGTCAATCAACTGTTTACTAACTACTATTTTTTTTTTATTTTTTTATGTGTGTGTGTGTGTGTGTGTGTGTGTGTGTGTGTGTGTGTGTGTGTGTGTGTGTGTGTGTGTGTGTGTGTGTGTGTGTGTGTGTGTGTGTGTGTGTGTGTGTGTGTGTGTGTGTGTGTGTGTGTGTGTGTGTGTGTGTGTGTGTGTGTGTGTGTGTGTGTGTGTGTGTGTGTGTGTGTGTGTGTGTGTGTGTGCGTGTGTGCGTGCGTGCATTTTTTTTTTACTGCAAGCGAGTTTGCAAGCGTTTCCCTGGCGAGCCTCTTCACTACCAACCTCTCCACCTCCTGCAGCTGGACGTGTTAGTGCTGGCCACGACCTACATCTCCCACCTGTCGCAGCTCTTGGAGGCGGACGACAGCCAGTCGTGCCACGACACCAATAATAACACCACCGTCACCAAGGCGGCCGTCCAGGAGCACAACCCTTACCCTCCGCCCTTACCGTCCACCAATACAGTGGAGACAGGCACCCACAGGGTCAAGCAGGGGTTCCTACACCCCATCAAGGTACGTGATGTGTGTAAGAGGGAAATATTGAGGGAAGCGTTCCTGATCTCTGAGTATTATCGGCGTAGGGAAGGTGAGAGGCGGATTTAATTATAACAAATTGAATCCATTACTTATTTCAGAAGTGGCCTATGCGTGCCCGTCTGTACGCGGGTGTCGGGGCGACGGAGGCTGTCACTTTCCTTTCGGAGCAACTTCCGGCCCCACCACAGCAGCTGAGGACTAAGCTGGGACCCACTGCCGTGCCCGCCCACGTCCCCTGCCCTCACCAACTCCCTCCACAAGCCTCGCTCACCCTCAACCACACCCATGCCACTTCAACTCCTCACGAAACGCAGAATTCATTACAAGATTTCGGCTCTTCCAGCATGGCGCCAGGAGTCTTTAACGATGAGTTCGCGTGTCCAGCAGACAAATCTTACGGGTTCCCCTACATGTGTGAGGCGGGAGGACATTCCCAGGGCCCCCGGGAGATCCCCTACGCCGGCCCTCAGATAGGGACGTGGGAGGCAGAGGGCTCGTGGGGCCCCAATCTTATCCACGATGACCCTGCCGCCTGCCACCCTCCCTGCAGGGTGAGTCAGTCCTATGCGGGCTTCTGGACTGCCTGGGATGACTGAATATAAACCCAAATAGAGACCCTAAGTATAATTTTAAGAGTTCGGGAAAACGCTGTGTTATCCAATACTTTAACAGTTAGCTGATAGATAAACCGTTGTTCTTTATATTAATTTCTCTGTTTGCATGCCCCCGGGACGCCGTGTATATATATCACCCTAGTGTGTTAGGATGACATAGGTGGGTCTGAACAGTGAATGGATCGGTGACGATGTGAAAACTGCCTTTGTGATTGGCAAAAAACCCTCACACAAAAAAATAATTTCCTGCATGCATCAAGACTTAGAATCGTGTGAATGTGAGACCCCCCAAGTAATATTTTCGAAAGGAAGACAAAATTAAACAAAAATTTAATTAAATTTTACAAAGTGGAAGAGACTGGTAAAGTGTAGGTTGTGTAGAGTTGTACCGGGGTGAGGAGACTGGTGAAGTGTTGGTTGTGTAGAGTTGTACCGGGGTGAGGAGAGACTGGTAAAGTGTAGGTTGTATAGAGTTGTACCGGGGTGAGGAGAGACTGGTGAAGTGTAGGTTGTATAGAGTTGTACCGGGGTGAGGAGAGACTGGTGAAGTGTAGGTTGTATAGAGTTGTACCGGGGTGAGGAGAGACTGGTGAAGTGTAGGTTGTATAGAGTTGTACCGGGGTGAGGAGAGACTGGTGAAGTGTAGGTTGTATAGAGTTGTACCGGGGTGAGGAGAGACTGGTGAAGTGTTGGTTGTATAGAGTTGTACCGGGGTGAGGAGAGACTGGTGAAGTGTTGGTTGTATAGAGTTGTACCGGGGTGAGGAGAGACTGGTGAAGTGTAGGTTGTATAGAGTTGTACCGGGGTGAGGAGAGACTGGTGAAGTGTAGGTTGTATAGAGTTGTACCGGGGTGAGGAGAGACTGGTGAAGTGTAGGTTGTATAGAGTTGTACCGGGGTGAGGAGAGACTGGTGAAGTGTAGGTTGTATAGAGTTGTACCGGGGTGAGGAGAGACTGGTGAAGTGTAGGTTGTATAGAGTTGTACCGGGGTGAGGAGAGACTGGTGAAGTGTTGGTTGTATAGAGTTGTACCGGGGTGAGGAGAGACTGGTGAAGTGTTGGTTGTATAGAGTTGTACCGGGGTGAGGAGAGGCAGAAGAGACTGCTAATGTCTTCTTCTGGATATTAGCAACACTTGTACATCAATAAACAACACAGATCCTTGTAAGTGCAAAAACAAGTGATATCAATAACCAAGAAGCACCAGCTTACTTATCTATGATATTTGTACCATGATATTTTTATGATTTTAATAAATTCGTAGAAAACAGGCAATGAAAAATCAATTCACTTATTAGTAATTATTTTAATTTTTTTGTTATTTTAAATATGCAAGACAAACACACTCTGGAAGTTTACTACTAAGGAATATCTCACTGACAACTTCATTAGTACATAAATGTTTAGGGGTTAACAGGCAATGGGGAACATATCCTTTACACCTTTCCAAGCACAGATGGTGCGGTAGGCTTTCGCAGCGTCGCAGGGCTGGTGGGCCGCGTGACACATCTTCACGAAGGGCCCGGGGTGAACCAGCGGGTAGCATCTGGACCGAAGTTCAAGCAGAGAATAGCACTCAACGATCCGTTCTGCTGGCGTCCTGCTATGGTCGTAGGGGGAGATGTCGGGGGTCGGGCACTGCTGGTCCTCCTGCCATGATGCCACTAGCTCCTTCAAGCTGGAGGCGTTCCTTCCCGAAGACGTAAACCAGTCGTTGCCAACTTCGTTGTCGTAACTGCCCATGAGCCCCGCAATGTGACCGAAGGTCCAGCCAGACACGTTCACGGATACGACACGTTCATGGCGGAATATCTCGACTGCCATGAAGGGCGATTTTACTTTCACTTTTTGGGACGTCTTCTGAATGCTGACATCACCTACACTTTGTCGTGACCTGCTCATCTCTTGACCATTGATAGTAACCCGGAAGTCTGGCTTAATGGTAACTTTAGCAGAGCGAGTAGAAAAGTTGATCTGTGGCGGGGCCGAGGGTTGAGGATGGGCCATGGTAAGCTTGTTGGATTTGTAGGCAGCCAAGACAACCTCACACGGTGAGCGTGGGGCTCGGAGCACAGCGCCGTCAAAGGTGAGGATCTCTGTGTCGCTCACAACCATGGCGGTGCGGTTGAATGGGGGCAGAAGATATGCCGCGTACTGAGAAAGTGAACCTGTTCTGTAAGGAGGCATGGAAGCATAGTACGCCCAGATTACATCTTGTACAGGAGCTGGAATGTATGTATCAAAGCTCCATATCAAATTTTTAAGCATTTTAGTAGGACTTGGAAATGCTTGTTGGATAAACTGGGTTAAGGAATACAGAGGTTTGGGAAGATGGAATTCAGCACTACTGTAGCCAGCATCAGATTTGGTCGAGATAAAGTTTACTTCCTGAAGTAGGCGACTTATGAACTTATCAGCTTCCCATCTCATAAACTGCTCCTGGAAAACAATATATAATTACATTGTTAATCATAACAAAATTTCATTTATCAAAAACGCAAGTTTAAAATTATCACAATTATTTGTAAATATATTGGAGCTGACACCAGTTAAAATACAAATCTCTTCATTCCAATACAAATGTAAACAATAATTAACGAAACGTAGTTAAAATGATAATTAACGAAAGTATATACAATTATTGATCACAGACAAAAAATTATAGAATGTGACTAACGGAGCTGTAATGGTTGATCCAAGAGACGGCCTTCTCCACAGCGGGGATGTGCATGAGCTTCGCCTTCACTTTTTCAAAGTCCTGCTTGAGAGTTGCTCGGACCTTGGCCATCACCTGCATCACGGCCTCGTACTCCTCTGGGAACCGCTGCCTTGTGGCTTCCAGTTGACTCTTGAGGACCTTGTAGATCTTGGTGGTCTCCAGCAGGCGACGTACTGCGTCAGGGAGTTCACCCGTCTCTGCCATTCGTGCAATCTCTGCCACAGCTGTGGAGACGGCGTTCGTGGTCTCAATAGTGTATTAAATGTGTTTATTTTGTGGCAGTTCATCTGTTTTCCCACAAGGAAACCCTTTTAACCTGTCAACTGGGTTTCAATATTGACTGTTTTTAATACTGTGGTTGAATGGCCTCCGCTATTTAACCACAGTAATGCTGGAGTAAATTAAATCATTTTAATTAAATTCACTATACAGGTACTTTAAGAGGAAACTAGATTGTTTCCTTCAAGGAGTGCCGGACCAACCGGGCTGTGGTGGGTATGTGGGCCTGAGGGCCGCTCCAAGCAACAGCCTGGTGGACCAAACTCTCACAAGTCAAGCCTGGCCTCGGGCCGGGCTTGGGGAGTAGAAGAACTCCCAGAACCCCATCAACCAGGTATGAACCAGGTAACCAGTAGTCCAGGAGGTGCTATCAAGAGGTACTACCAGAAGGTACCACCTTCCAGGAGGTAATCTCGTGGTCCCAAAGTGTTAAGTTGTTAGCACTCCAGAAGTGATATCTCACGAAGAAATGTTTAAACTGTAAAGGCTTAAATTCTAGCTATTGTATGCCGCATAAATGATCGCCGGCGGTCGAATTAAAATATTCGTACAGAATGTATAACTAGTAAAAACACAATAATTACATGCCCATTTGTACTAAAGCTTCGTTACATCTCAAAATATATATTGTTTAATATATATATATACTTGATCAGACACACTTAAAGAATGGGTAAACAATACAATAAAGTTAAACACACACAACTTACCATTTCTTACAAATTCAGTAAAGCCGCGGAAGTCTGCCTGCCAAGCAGTGACCTCCTGAGCCAGACGACCCGCCAAGGTCTTCTGGAAGTCTGCCGCACCGTGCCACATTTCGGAGAAGAACCTCAATACATCAGAGACTGTAGGATCACTCAGTACGTCGTAAATATAGCTATGCCAACGATCTATTATATTCGCATATACTTTATATTTTATCTGGTTTAGGTCACTCTTGGCTTCCTCGATCAGTGCAAGGATCTGGGGGTCAGGGAAGGGCACGCCCTGCTGACGGGCCTGCTGCTTCATGTACCGGTACCAGCGGTGACCTTCTGAGACAACAGCCGATCGGATTTTTTGATAATCGCCCTTCAGAGTCTCCTGTACAAACAAATGTGATGACAGTCTTATAATAATTCCTAAATTAACTGAGAAAATGTAGCTGTTTCTCTCATTTAAACAGCAAGTTAGCGTTTAATAAAATGCAGATTTAATATATAAATGTTAAAAAACAATATACAAATATTTAATAATTGAATATTTAGTAAATAAATATTCAAATACTTTTAGAAAAATATTTGAAACAATATAATCAAGAATTTGTAGTCATATACTTATGAAGAGAAAATTGCTTGTGTAATTTTTGGGACAAAAACACATAAAAGTTTCACACATAACACGTTTCGCAACAAAAACACATAAATCCTATTTACTGCTAGGTGAATAGGTGTATCAGAGTGAAAGAAGCTGTCTATTTGTTTCCGCCTCCACCGGGGATCGAACCCAGAACCTTAGGACTACGAATCACATGCGCTGTCCACTCAGCTGTCAGGCTCCTCCTGACAGTCACTATTAGTCACTATCAACAATTTTGTATTTGTAATATTTGTAAAATACTACAAAAAATATATGTTGATCAAAAGTTGTTAACAAAGTTGGCTTCATACCCACCTTCCACGCGGTATATTCCTGTTGCTTATAAGCGGTCTCAAATTTGACCCGTACAGGAGACGCAAGCCTTACGCGTTTCATCCAAATGACATCGTTCTCCTGGTGAACGTCGCCGCCCGCAGCTATACTGGCCACGATATCATTGGGTGCTTGGTAACCCAGCTTTGTGGTGAAAACCATCTCAGTATGATGCTTCTTGGTCTTTATTTGGATGAAGGCAGGTTTACAGAGCTTGGAGTGAATGTCATAAGTGCCAAGAGGAGAAATGTGAGCCACAGCCTTGACCTTGTGGCCGTTACACTCTGCATCTTCCTCACGCTGCATCGTTCCAGCGATGTCCACCACGGGGACTCCAGCGTTAATCACACGGAAGGCCATTGTTGCATCTCTAGGGGAGACCCGGTCGTATATGGCCGACACCTGGAAGGTTACCGGGGAGGAGGGAGACTCCTGGAACTGGACGTCGAAGCCAGTCGTGTGGTTAGCATAGGCTGCCATTACGGTGACCTTGGGATGAACCTTCAGCACCTGCAAGAATCATATATTGATCAAAGCTGTTAAAGAAGCATTCATGTGAATATTATTCAATACAGTTCTCATTTCATACAACAGAAGACCATAACCTACCCTAGTACGTAAAGATGCTTCAATCTGGACAGTATGTTCGGCGGTGAGGGTTGACTGCAGGGTGCCTGTAATCTTGTCTGCTGTGTCTGGGAACATGTCTAGTTCAATGGAGCCTCTGAAGCTCTCTCCGCTGCCGGAGCGTTGAAGTTCAAATCGCATGTCCCTATGACCTGGGCGACTAAAGCTGCCTTCGAATTTGGACGATTCGTCAGAGTTGTTTTCGGAGGATGTAGCGATCTGGTATTTGTCTTCACTCTGGTCCCTGTTAGGATAGAACTTGAGACTTGACTGTGAAGAAGAGAACTCTGCCTCACCCTCCATGGAGCGGAATGGAGATCTGTAGAGCAGGGAGTAGGTGTCGGGTGAGGGGTTTTCATAGCGGTAACGGTAAGACTCTCGACCGGGATGTTCCCTTGTGTTGTCATTATCTTTGCTAGGCTTGTCTTGATCGTTTCTCTCGTTGTCGTAATCGTTTCTCTCGTTGTCGTAATCGTTTCCTACCTTTCTCAACTTAAGCGTTCCATCCTGAGGTTCATTTCTTTCGTAATCAAAGTCGGATGATCTATACTCAGGTTCGTTTCTAAACTTCTTATTTAGCTGTCTTCGCATTCTCTGGTAATGCTGTCTAGAAGGACGTTCGTCCATGTTGTTGACATAATCTCTCCCTTCGCTACTCTGGAAATTAGCTCTATCCGAATATTCGTCCGGGTAATTTTCATAGTCTTCACCTTGGTGTCCTTTGTCAGGTCTATCCACATTTTCGTCCGTATTACTGTCATAGTCTTTTTCTTCGTTACTCTGCTTACCTCCTCTAACCGGATGTTCATTGATGGGCTTTATTCCTTCAACCATCCTACGCACGGTCTTTATTACGTCACGGACAGCTGTCATATCTATCGAAGAATCAAAGGATTTGACACCACCCTCCTGGTGCGTCTCCATGTCCCACTTGAACATGGTGGCTGGGGAGTCCAGGTCCGCCTTCCAGTGGATGTTATAAGAGTTCTCCTCACTGGAGGACTGGAACTCTACCTGTAAAGGCTTCCTGCTGCTAGGAGTCGATGCTGAAACCTGAAGATATTTAAGCATTATTAATAAGTTGTTTATTTATTACTAATCAACTATTTTCTAATAATTTCTAATAAGACAACTAGTTTCATCTATGTGGTGACTTTGGATGAGAATATTTTGCTGATAGACATTTCTATATTCATAATGGTACGTAGTTTATTATTAATTAATATGATAATCCGTTAGATTTTATTATTTTTTTTAGAGGTATTTCTCTCTAGAGATGGCGGAGGTAGAGGGAAATAGAGGTTTACCCTTCCCTTTACCTCTTCCATCTCCCTCAACTTCCCCTATCTCCCTCTACCTCATACATTTCATAAATGAAGTACATATATATTTCGAAAAAACAATTATATTACCTTAGAATATATGATGCGTCCGTGCTGATTTTTCTGGTGCTTAGCATCTAGGGCTAGTGAGGACTCCAAGCCTCGCGGCGAGGTGTAGCCTAGCCGATAATCCACCTTGAAGCAACACGGGTCGCCCAAATTTTCCAACCCCATGTGATTGGTCACCTTGTAGTCTTTACCTAATAAGTCGATATAGTGGACACGAGTGTCGCTCTTGAAGCCATTTCTTTGTAGTTCCATCTTATTCACCGCCTCCAGCTTGATTGTCCGTTGAACGGGTGTCATTATCTCCAAATTAAATCCATTTTCCCCTCGGGAGTGAACCAGGATGTTAGTTGCAGTAACGTCTAATTTGAAAGGAAAAGTGATGGACTTCCACACAAAGTGTCCTCTGTAGGCAACAAACAGTATACTTTGAAGAAAATTCCACATCAGAAATATTAAAACGTGTAATTCACAATTTTCGTTACAAAAACAAAACAAATACGAACTAAATTCCTGTTGGAATTTTAATGTGAAATGTTTGCATTTAAGTTTTTATTTGTATTTAATATACATCTAAAATGTAAATATATCATGATAATTCTATTAAATCATTTTGTCACTATTGACCTGCGTAATTCATAGTTTATTTGTATATTTGAATATTTACGATATATTTGTGTTTCATTATATTTGATTTATTATGTTTTTCGCATCAAAGACTTTGCCGTCATAGTGTCAGGAAGAATGGTATATGAATCAAGGAAATAATTATATGATGATAATGTTTGGCGAGTTACTTACTCGATAGTAGCGCGTAGGGGGCTCGATGAGCTGCTCGACAGTGAACATTCAAATGCAATTTTCTTATTTGCGTCGCGATCTGCGTCCAGGGAGAGGTCAGCTTGTATTTTCTTCTGTTGCACATCAATCTCAGTGTATCCCTTCACTCGACGAGGGGAAGAGCTTTTGGCGAATAGCAACGAGTTAAAATTAACACGGACAGATCTCTCGCTCATATTGGCATCGACTTCATATTCTAATAGTGACATCAGTTTGAGTTTAAAGATCATCGAAGTCTTCTTAGGGGCTTCAGCTTTAACATCCCATTCTACAGCAAACATGGATTCATGTTCGTCTTTCAGTTCAAAGGAGAGTATCTGTTGGTTGGTGGAAAACTTAACAGTGGACGCGAACCTGTGGTGTCCGCTGTTGAGGGTATTGAACCTAATATCAGCTTGGAATTCTGTCATGGGTGAGAGCTTAGCGGTGACTGGTCCTTGAGCCTGAAGGATGACGTGGTCTCCGTGCTTGAGGGCGGTTTCAAGCATGTAACGTTCCTGTCCATGTCCCGCCAACTTGGACTCAAACTTAATGGCCTTTATGTACCTTGGCACATCCACCTAATACATGCAATATTATTAATATGATTTATTAATAAATTGTTGTATTTTGTGTAATATCAAACATATGTAGATATGTCTTAAACCTTAACGAAACCAATATGAATAAATTGAAATAGAACAGATTCAAATATTAATTAATAGCAATTATATGATATATGTACTAATATGTACCTCGAATTTGGCGCTTAGCGAGTCTCCAGTGTGATCATATTGAGCCTTGATGTCAGCGATCTTCTCGCTGCCCGCAGAGTTGATGATCTCCAGCGTTACGCCCTTTGTTTCCTGCCCGCAGTGAGCATCACAAGACGCCTTGTATTCTAACCTGTCAAGTTTAACTGAAAGGAGAAGCACAAGACTAGAGATACAGAACATCTAGGGTAAAAACAAATAACACACGAGTTGCATCAACTGACTTCCATAACATCAATATGAACACTTATGTTTATATCTATGTATACAAATGTTTATAACTATAAGAGGAAAATGTTAAAATATCATTATTACTCTTTGCGGAAGTTTTGGCGACAAAGTCGTGGTAAAGTCTCCCTTGTGTAGTGTGGGTAGCCTCAAATGAGAACAGTTCATCGCTCCTTCGGGCAATCTTGAAAGCTGACGAAAAAGCAGAATTCTCGCTCGACTCGCGTGTCTGCTTTATAATGGAGCTGACTTTCCACCCTCCCATGCCGGCCCGGAAATCGAACTTGCGCAGCGTCGACAACATGGGCACGGAGAAGTGTGGGGAGCGCCTCAGGTCCGCTCCGACTGTATATATATATTGATGATTTGTTTAAACGAATGGTAGTGAGAAAGCAACATTAATGTTCATATTGCATTACAATGGTAATAAATATCGTGATTATAATAATGTGAATAATACTAGTAGTTATACCATTATTATCAATTAAATTTAAGCTAATCAAATAATAGCAGCATTTACATTTTATTTTGAATAATGAGAAAATAATAAATTATTAGGATTTATATGATGGTATTAAAATTATAATAATAATACTATTAATTCAAATTAAGCAAATAATTTGAGTGAACTAATTTGAAGACTCAAATTATTGAGTCTATAGAATTATAGATTCTGTAATTCTCAAATTATAGAATCAAATTGCCAAGTTTCATGACAAACTTGCACAAATATTAAAACAAAATAAACTCACTTTCCAAATCCCAGTCCAAATAATTCCTTAAGTTGTTCTTGGTTTTGGATAACATGTCCACAACTATTACAGGACGATCCAATTTGGCTTCAAACCTGCTTTCAAAGATTTGAGACTCTGGCGGGAAATTCCTGTTTCGACTGCTGAACACTTCAAACCGGTATTCTTTCTCAGACGACGTTGACCTGCTCGTCATATCTATCTTAATACCACGAGAAATGTCATTCTGATCGGACTTGTGCTTAAAATGAGCTTGGACGCCTTTGTGTTCATGGCCGTTGATGATGTTGAGCCAGACTCCACTGGTAGCTGCATTAGATTTTAGTCGGGCAGAAAGCACAGAGGAATCGCCTTCTTTGGTGTGGGACAGAGTTGCTTCAGCTTCTTTTAGTCTTGTAGAACCAGATATTGCTACCTTTACTATCAACATTTTGGCTCCTCTCTTGTCCTGAGCGCCTATTGTCATACGATAGCCCTTCATGGATGGCTCTTCCTTCTCGGCGTATATCTTGGCAATGGCCGGGGCCCCAAGTGGCAGAGAGTTGCTACGGAAGACATCCGGGATGTCCAGTTCATAACAGAACTTGAGACCTAGCGCGGGTTCAAGACTGTTGATACACGAATGGGTCCTGATCCTGGTGTCCCTCATGGATTGTGGGATGACCTTGGTCTCTGGTCTGCCTCTCTCACTCATCATGAGGTATGTCTCACTCTTCACATTAATAACTTCCATCTTCTCAGGAAGGTCCCACTGAATTTCCAGCTCATTCTTGCTGTTGGTCTTAACGCTGAGAGAGAGACCGTTGCTAGTCGAGATGGTGGTGTTTTTCTTGAGTCCATGCTTGCCGAGGTAAGCATCATAGCCAACAAAACCGTCTAATTGTATCGATAGACTTGGAATGATTTTGAGAGTCTTCTCACCATCTCTCATATCATGTCCAATTTCAATAAGGTTGAGATTTCCTTCCATTTTCAGTCCAATAACAGCCGTTCCGACCATCTTAAGATTGAGGGGTGTCCCCTGGATGGTGGGGAAAGAGTAATCAAAGTTCATTTGAGCGGTTCGAGCGGAATTAATGTCCAGGTTCTCTATTTGAATCAAAAAATCGTGGAAGTATGGGGCGATATAGTTCCCAATTTTGTCAACACTGGCGTCCTTTAAGTCTCCAGCTAGTGAAGCGAAACTTATCTCCTGACCCATGAAGCGAGCAAAAATATCAGCCTTGGTAACTCTTGATTCATCACTGTAAAGTTTTTTGAACAATGAGGACAGGATAGACGGATTAATTGATCGTCTTTCTCTACTTCCTTTGTGCCAATGTTCAAGGATATTTTTTCCCTTTTCTCCAACAAATTGCGAAACGTCATTTAACAACTGGCCATAATTAGTTTTCTGGAGATATCCTTCAGGTCCAAATACTTCCTCAATGGCAGGTTCGAAGCCCTCAAACCGTGCACCAACCTCGCCTAAGTTCATTGATATTCCCGCTAAGGCGGCGGTGAGGTTGAAGTCAATAGAGCGAGGGACAAAGGATCCCGGAGAGTAGATGATGTTGGACTCCACGCCGGCACCAGCCCCCAGGGACGAGGAGAAGTATGACACGTCAATGTTGCGAGAATATTTTCTGATATCTTTATCAAAGTTCCTAGGAACAACAATATTTTCCAAAAGGTATCGGAGGTTTGCCTTCTCAGGCGCATCAGACTGTTGAAGGTTTAGGATATGACTAAAGATGAATCCACGAACTGAAATATAAGAAATAAATTGCTATTGTCATATTAGTGTCAATATATTTTGAATCATCTGTAACACATTACTTTTATTTACCAAAATGGATAAACATTTTAATGAGTAGACGCACTTACCTTGGGTGTTCTGCTCCTTGGAAATCTTGGCAACAATTTTCTCAAAGTCATTTTGTTTAGCACATCGAACTGCCACAAGGTAGGAGGCAATGCGAACTTCAGTCTCTTTAGCAGGATCAACAGCAAAGTTAACGAGCTGCTCGGTCGACTGTAATAACCGAGTTAATAACACATCACAATGTGGAAAATTGGGTTGAAAATACATAATAATGATGAAAACAGAATGCAAAGTCAAGCGATCAGAAAGTCACATATTTTATCGTAACCAAAGTTTTGGTGCTACTTACCTGGCGATGACATTTTGTTTGTCTGAAGGCTTGTGCGGCGGCCACGCGGATGTTGTTCTTAACTCCTTCTGTTTCCATGCATCTGAAGACAGACCTGGCCACCTCTTGGGTCATTATGCCCATGTTACCCAGAGCCTTAAGTGTTGTCAGGGCAGCTTTTTCTGTCTCTTCATCGTCAGAAGGAGAACACTGACTTTGTAGTTTGTGACCTAGAGCTTCAGTTAGGCTCCTAACTGGTGCTAATTCAAAACATTTGTCATTGTGGCGGCAGTAAGTTTTTACCATTGAAGCAGCAGCCAGAGTGGGCATTGGTAGAGGATGGTCAGACTCGAACAATGGTTTGAGAGCCATCATGGCATGGATACATGGACGAGGAAGAAGGTAGAGACCTGCAGTGTAGAGAGCAGCACGACCATTTTTGAGATCCCCACCAACTAGTTCTTTCACCATAACCTTAACAGCACCAGCCTCGTGGACGAAGGCAACAGAATCTAGGAAAATGTCCTCCAGCTTCTTGTAGTGTTGACAGAATTGTCCGCTGCGAATTTTATCCAAAGTTTGCGCAATAGCATCCTCTGGTACCCGGCGCATGAGATGCAAAGCCTTGGCTACCAGAGCACCAACATCACGCTCAACAGCATCTTCAGTCTTCTCACAGATCTGCTTCATGGTCTGATCCAAATGGGCCACCATGGACGGGTCCTTCTTGAAGGTATCGTAGTCAAACCGGAGACTCCTGCGGTCCATGTTTTCTTGAGAGATGGCAGAGGCGGCACCTGATTCGTCGTTGGATTCTGAGATGTATCTGAAAGTGGACTCCTGTTTGGCTTCAATATACTTATAGGCACCATAGCTGGGTCTGACCACGTTCTTATCCTCACAGGTGATGCTGGAGTAGATTCCGTTCCTGATCTCTTGTTTACAGACAGAGCGGGACTCTTCCAGCGGCAGAGGACCTTTGAGCCAGGGAACCTGGGTCTCAGCAGGGGTCGGGTAACGCTGCTTACACAGGCGGTGGTTCTTCTCCTTCTTCACAATGACTTTGTCTCCCTGGTTCTGCACCTCGTATTTCGTTGGGCACTTTCCTACCACGTCCGTCTGTCAAATATTTTCATGTAATTAAAAGGGCAACTTCACAGCAATATTTACATAAACCCCATATATTATATTGTGGAAACAGTTATTTTATTTGTTATAAATCGGAGGACATTTACAAGTTAATTTACTCTGTACAAAAAACAAACCAAAGTAAATATTGCGTGCAGCAGAACTCACAGTGAATGGTGTACACCAGACAACTGACAGTGAATGGTGTACACCAGACAACTGACAGTGAATGGTGTACACCAGACAACTGACAGTGAATGGTGTACACCAGACAACTCACAGTGAATGGTGTACACCAGACAACTCACAGTGAATGGTGTACACCAGACAACTGACAGTGAATGGTGTACACCAGACAACTGACAGTGAATGGTGTACACCAGACAACTCACAGTGAATGGTGTACACCAGACAACTCACAGTGAATGGTGTACACCAGACAACTCACAGTGAATGGTGTACACCAGACAACTCGTAGTGTGACGACACAAACAATGTTGCAGCTTGAATATGTATGTAGGTAAAGACGTTACTGAATATAATACTAGATCTAGGGGCACACTTAACACCTGGTTGAGTGAGGTGGATGTATTGTGTGTGTGTGATTGTACTGGTTACATTTCTTCAGTTCTTATCTCTCAACCCCTTGAATGTTGGAAACAAAGAGTTGATGATGATGATGATGATAATTATATTTGAAGGGAGGAAATTATATATATTATAAATTTTTTTCCCCCGAAACGCTGTGCGTAATAGGGGCTTTAGGCACAGTATATGTGCTGTGCGTAATAGGGGCTCTAGGCACAGTATATGTGCTGTGCGTAATAGGGGCTCTAGGCACAGTATATGTGCTGTGCGTAATAGGGGCTCTAGGCACAGTATATGTTTGCTTTATCTTGAAATCCAATATTCTGTTAGTAGCCACTAACACGCATAGTATTTTGGGTAGGTCCTTAATCTAACATATCAGGTAAGATGATAAGGTACATTGTAGCAATGTTATATATCAACATATAACTACAATATAAATTGACAGAGGTGATTACACTGGTGAAGATGTGTTCAGTACTAATACTGGGGAAGTGGGTAGTTCAAAATATAGTGTGAGTTTGAAGCACAAGGTAGGAAACTATGAGGATGAAATTAGGTACTTTTTGGTTTTATCTTTGAATAAGGCATAGGCTGGACAATTTTTTAATTCGTTAGAGAGTAAGTTCCATAGACTGGGTCTTTTCATTTGCATGGAGTGTTTGCACAGATTTAGTTTGACTCTGGGGATAACAATGGGATATTTATTTCTGGTGTGGTGCTCATGGGTTCTATTACATCTGTCAAGGACAAGTTTAAGGTAAAGATTAGCATTTAGGAACAAGGTTTTGTACATTTAAATGGCACATGGGAATGTGTGGAGTGAGTGTATGTTTAACATGTTAAAAGACTTTAATAGAGGGGGCTGTGTGTTGTCTGAAGACAGAGTTTGTTATAGTTCTGATAGCAGATTTTTGCTGAGTGATGATAGGCTTGAGGTAATTTGCAGTGTTTGAACCCCATCACAGATACCGTATGTAAGATAGGAATAGATTAGCGGCGTTGTATAATGATATTATTATGTGAGAAGAGCAGACTGAGAAACATAATATCTGATTTTAGAGAGTATCCCGACCGCTTTTGAGATTTTTTTGGCTATGTGTTGTATGTGGGTGCTGAAGTTGAGTCTCTTGTCTATGTATAGACCAAGGAACTTTCCCTAATTTTTATTGCTAGTGTTAACATTGTCTATCTGAAGTTGAATTTGATTTGATGATTTACTACCAAATAAAATGTAGTAGATCTTTTCTATGTTTAGTGGGAGTTTGTTGGCTGATATCCATGGGGGAACTATTTTTTTAATTCCTTATTTACAATATTATTTAGTGTATGTGGGTTGGGGACAGAATAGATGAAAGTAGTATCGTCAGCAAATAGTATAGGTTCAAGAATGTTAGAAACATTTGGCAAATCATTGATGTATACAAGAAATAGAAGAGGTCCTAAGAGTGACCTGTGGCACTCCTACTGTTAATGGTAAATCTGGGGAGGTTATGTTATTGATGACTGCATAATGGTGTCTGTCACCGAGATAGGAACGAATATAGTTCCTATCTCGGTGACAGACACCATTATGCAGTTTATAGTATTATAGTTTATAGTTATAGTTTATAGTATCAAAGGGCTTTCTCAGGTCAATGAAAAGCCCAATTGGTAACTCATTTTTGTCAATGATATATGATAACATAATAAATTAGAAAGCCTTAGATAACATATTTTGATAATTTGTTAATAAATTTAAATTATCTTCCTACCTCTGTAATATTTTGACCAGAGTTGATGGTAGAATTGGATGGGAGAGAGTTCTGGAAGATTGAGGCGACGCCCTTCTTCATGTTGATGGACCAGGCGTCGTCATCATGATGACTACACACGTGTTGAACCCGGCCGTCGGCCACCGCCACCACCAGCGGGTACCTCTCCAGGAACCTGGCGGCTGCTGGCCCTGGCAGAGGTAATGACAACATTAGATTAGGACCTGTATGTTAGGACACCAGTAGGTATGACAACTAGAGGTAACATTAGACCAGGACTGGCCTGGGACGGCACCAGAATTTACTACATATAGTATAAAAAAAATATCTGAATGCATAAGCTGCACATTTTCCGAGGCCCTGAAATACAGTATTGTGACAGTAGGCTATTCATGTTTATCTGAGGATTGTAGACCATAATGCAACTGACAACAATAGTGTGGTGCAGTATAGGCTTCAATATTGCAACATAATTATCATGAATGCCTATAAAGGCTACACTCACCATGACCACTATGCCCCTTCGCCTCCTTCAAGGAGATGACCATGTCACATGGGGTGATCCATGACAGTTCAACTTTTGCTGACCAATCCCTTTCTGTTTGTCCACCTTCCACACCTTTCAGCTGGACCTTGGACTTGCCGGAGTACTCGTAGGTGTAGGTCTTTCCTGGTTGGTAGAAGAGCTTGGGAGCGCCGGCGACGGGACACTCCCTCGAGCATATGTCTGCGTCTCTTCCATGAGGAGCTGTTGGTCAAGAGCAGAGTAAGCCACTGTGTCACATTATGTTCTCTTTACATATAGTGAATGCTTGTCTGGACGAGTGAACTATGGACATCCCCTTTGGCTACTACACAAGGCTCCATCAGGCTATCATATTCACACAACGGCAAAATAACTGTTAATTCAATGGTTTTCTTATCACTAAAACTGATTTTTATTGTTAAAATTAATGAACATCTAGATCACATTTCAGCTTAACATAATTAATTTTATTTTCTCTAAATTTTACCTCGAGCATCAGTCTAGTTTTTTTTAAATTAATAAAATAATATTAGAATAAATGAAAGTTTAGGAAAGTACTAGGCTGGCTGTAAGTAGTTTTTTTTAATTTTGATTATAATTTGATAATTGTGTCAAGTTTTCATACAACTAAATTATAACAATAAACTGGAAATTGCGGGAAGTAGCCTATGCAAGACATGTCATTATTACACAGGTCCATTATGAGTAAAAGATACTCTTGAGAGCTTACTGACCAACCCGCTCATATACTTGAGTCCTGAACACAGTTCACAGCTGAAGTAAACTCCAAATGTACATACAACAAGAAGCAAGGTACACACTATTGGCTATGTATTGTATAGGTTAGTGTTACAGCCCCGCTCCTGTGCCAGGTAAGTCCACTACGGGCTTACCATAGCCCGTGCTACTTTGGAACTTTTGTTCTAAGTAGCTGAATCTAAAACAACAACAACACGTTACAGGAGGTCTGACCTGCACGAGCGCCCACCACGAGGGCGAAGACTAGCAGAGCCGTGGAGGCCGTCATAGCTGCTACACGCTGCCACCACACCTGCTGCCTTCCTCGACCTGCCCTCCCCTTATATACCCGCCACGCCGGGTCAAAGGGTCCCACACCTCTTGAAAAAGGACACAGTCAGCACGTCGATGTATCTGTCCGCGCTCTTTATTTGCCACAACGTACACAATATGGGGTACTAAAACTCATGACCCCAAGCCACCAAACCAAACCAGCCTACGCATTGTAAACGAGAGTGAGCCACAACTGTTCACTGTACACCTTATTTTCTACGTAGGAAATTAAAGCCTACAAAATGAGAGGCATTAGTTGAGAGGAAAGGTTGCATGATTACATGCATTATCACATCATGCATGATTATCTTAGAGATAGTAAGATATATATATATATATATATATATATATATATATATATATATGTATATATATATATATATGTATATATATATATATATATATATATATATATATATATATATATATATATATATATAAGATATATATATATATATATATATATATATATATATATAAGATATATATATATATATATATATATATATATATATATATATATATATATATATATATATATATATATATATATATATATATATATATATATATATCATTTCACTGGTGACCTTATGGGAAACTATTTTTCTCCTGTATTGCCTCTATACTCCTCCTGTGTTGCCTCTATACTCCTCCTGTGTTGTCTCTATACTCCTCCTGTGTTGCCTACATACTCCTCTTGTGTTGCCTCCGTACTCCTCTTGTGTTGCCTCTATACTCCTCTTGTGTTGCCTCTATACTCCTCTTGTGTTGCCTCTATATTCCTCCTGTGTTGCCTCTATACTCCTCCTGTGTTGCCTCTATACTCCTCCTGTGTTGCCTCTATACTCCTCCTGTGTTGCCTCTATACTCTTCTTGTGTTGCCTCTATACTCCTCCTGTGTTGCCTCTATACTCCTCCTGTGTTGCCTCTATACTCCTCCTGTGTTGCCTCTTTACTCCTCTTGTGTTGCCTCTATACTCCTCCTGTGTTGCCCCTATACTCCTCTTGTGTTGCCTCTATACTCCTCTTGTGTTGCCTCTATACTCCTCCTGTGTTGCCTCTATACTCCTCTTGTGTTGCCTCTATACTCCTCCTGTGTTGCCTCTATACTCCTCTTGTGTTGCCTCTATACTCCTCTTGTGTTGCCTCTATACTCCTCCTGTGTTGCCTCTATACTCCTGTGTTGCCTCTATACTCCTCTTGTGTTGCCTCTATACTCCTCCTGTGTTGCCTCTATACTCCTCCTGTGTTGCCTCCATACTCCTGTGTTGCCTCTATACTCCTCCTGTGTTGCCTCTATACTCCTCCTGTGTTGCCTCTATACTCCTCCTGTGTTGCCTCTATACTCCTCTTGTGTTGCCTCTATACTCCTCCTGTGTTGCCTCTATACTCCTCCTGTGTTGCCTCCATACTCCTCCTGTGTTGCCTCTATACTCCTCTTGTGTTGCCTCTATACTCCTCCTGTGTTGCCTCTATACTCCTCCTGTGTTGCCTCTATACTCCTCCTGTGTTGCCTCTATACTCCTCCTGTGTTGCCTCTATACTCCTCCTGTGTTGCCTCTATACTCCTCCTGTGTTGCCTCTATACTCCTGTGTTGCCTCTATACTCCTGTGTTGCCTCTATACTCCTCCTGTGTTGCCTCTATACTCCTCCTGTGTTGCCTCTATACTTCTGTGTTGCCTCTATACTCCTCCTGTGTTGCCTCTATACTCCTGTGTTGCCTCTATACGCCTCCTGTGTTGCCTCTATACTCCTCCTGTGTTGCCTCTATACGTCTCCTGTGTTGCCTCTATACTCCTCCTGTGTTGCCTCTATACTCCTCCTGTGTTGCCTCTATACTCCTCCTGTGTTGCCTCTATACTCCTCCTGTGTTGCCTCTATACTCCTCTTGTGTTGCCTCTATACTCCTCCTGTGTTGCCTCTATATACTCCTCTTGTGTCAATATGTAACACGTGTGTAGGTAATAAATAACTCCAGCACAAAGCCTCTCTATATTGCTTGTGTTTTTCTTCACTTGGGAAAGATGATGAAAGCTTTACTTCATAGTTCCCTTTTCAGTTTAATTATGATCTGACGCTTGTCATTGAGGGGGATACAGTTTACCGAAGCTCTCTTCAACACCTTCGGAGGCAGTGCATACTAACCTGCCCAAGGACGGATGGTTTACTGGTTTACTTCAACACCTTCAGAGGTACTGGAATGAGGTGAAGTGTTGTTGTATAGCTTTCGTGAATGAACAACATTTGCTTGTATTAATTTAATATGCAGGCGATGAGTCACAATAACGTGGCGGAAGTAGTTTGACCAGACCACAGTAGAAGGTGAAGGGACGACGACGTTTCGGTCCGTCCTGGACCATTCTCAAGTCGAGAATGGTCCAGGACCGACCGAAACGTCGTCGTCCCTTCACCTTCTAATGTGTGGTCTGGTGAAACTTGTAATCATATGTATTTTCCCGGACTTGCTATGATTAACCAACACAAACAAAACCTATTGGTTTTGTTTTTACTGCTCTTTGTCATAAGTGTTCCTTCCCTTATGCTTTTGTCATGCCTCTAGACATATTATATCTGGTGTCTTGTTAGCTCTCAAGTCCAGTCAGCATGAGGTAGCACTGAAGGATATTTGGTGTAGGCTCACTGAAGGACAAGGAGACTTGAGTTAGCACGCAAGTCCAACAAGCATGAGTGTTTACACTTAGTGAGCACCAGGTGAAGGTTGTGACGTATCTTGGAGTGTGTTATCGTTCGGCCAGGTGGTTAAGGGCTGCCTCAGCGTCTGAGCTCATGTCTAGACTTCCACTATCACCGCTCCTTGTCCTGCTGACTCGTCTCACACTTGTTTACGTCTCGGGTTATACCAGTACCGTACCAGTACCACCATACCGCTACTACCACAAGATTACCACCACGCGACTACCACTACACCATTACCACCACACTATTACTACCTCACGACTACCACTACACCATTACCACCACACTATTACTACCACTAAACCATTAGCTCCACACTACTATCTCACACCATTACTACCACATGTCTTGAAGAGTATCAAGACATACTCTTTGGTTGTTATCCAACCTGTCATTTTTCTTGCAGTTGTGACGGCTACTTTATTGTGTTCTTTGAAGGTACACCAAATCCTTTACATTGCCTTTTCGTTCTATGTTATGATTTGACTGTGTTTTGTACGTTTTCGTTTTTATATTTGCATTTTTTCCGTAGCGCATGAGCTGGAATTTATCTTCATTAAACACCATATTATTTTCTGTAGCCTACTGAAAGACCTACATCTGATTGGAGGTTTGCCGTGTCCTCTTATGTTGTCTACGCTCATGAAAATCCTAGTGTCATCTGCAAAAGATGACACAGTGCTATAGATTGTGTCCTTGTCTATGTCCGATATGAGGATGAGAAAAAGTACTGGAGCAAGCACAGTACCCTGGGGGACTGAGCTCTTCACGGTTGATGGGCTGGATTTTATTTTGTTGACTATTACACATTGGGATTTGTTTGTCAGAAAATTGTAGATACATCTACCTATTTTTCCGGTAATTCCTTTTGAACGCATTTCGTTTGCAATAACTCCATGGTCACATTTATCGAAGGCTTTTGCGAAATCTGTGTACATTTCATCAGCGTGTTGCTTGTCCAGGGTTATGAAGATGCTGGGATTTTGTGATTTTTTTTTTTGCCCCGAGGGACGAGTTTTTTTTTGGGCAGCGCCACTCATCATGTGAGTGGACACACCGCCATAGTGACAGTATTGGGCAGCGTCACTCATTCTGTGAGTGGACACACCGCCATAGTGACAGTATTGGGCAGCGCCACTCATCCTGTGAGTGGACACACCGCCATAGTGACAGTATTGGGCAGCGCCACTCATCCTGTGAGTGGACACACCGCCATAGTGACAGTATTGGGCAGCGTCACTCATTCTGTGAGTGGACACACCGCCATAGTGACAGTATTGGGCAGCGCCACTCATCCTGTGAGTGGACACACCGCCATAGTGACAGTATTGGGCAGCGCCACTCATCCTGTGAGTGGACACACCGCCATAGTGACAGTATTGGGCAGCGTCACTCATCCTGTGAGTGGACACACCGCCATAGTGACAGTATTGGGCAGCGTCACTCATCCTGTGAGTGGACACACCACCATAGTGACAGTATTGGGCAGCGCCACTCATCCTGTGAGTGGACACACCGCCATAGTGACAATATTAGGCAGCGCCACTCATCCTGTGAGTGGACACACCGCCATAGCAGCATGTACAACACTCCCCAATAGGAAGAAAACCCGCTGGGTTGTTCATCCTGTCACTTGTACCCAGAGACAACTGGGACTTGCTTAACTGTCTCAAGTAAACAGCTTTTCAAACAAGATTAACATTCGTCAACCCATAAAATATTACGTTATCTTGCGGGTGCAAAATGGGGAAGATCTTACTTCTTAGCACTCTTTCAAAGATATTTATGACGTGTGATGTTAGTGCTATCGGTCTGTAATTTTTTGTCTCTGCATTATTTCCTCCTTTATGGAGTGGTGCTATCCCCATAAAGATAGCACCATAGCTGTTTTGTTATGGTGCTATCTTTAGCAATATAACTGTTTTGGTCATATCATTATAATGTGTATAATGATAATATAATTATCAAGTGCTATACATACATACATACCGGATGGGAGCACAGTATGTATGCCAAAAAGGATGAGATGAAATAGGGTTACATAGTCACTGCCGGCTGCACCAGTTTGTACCAGTGTTGCCAGATTGGGCTACAAATAGCGAATTGGGCTACTTTTGAGAGCGCTCCCAAATTTTTAATTTCGCTACTTGCTACTTTTTGGCCTAATTTAAAAGCAAGATGTGCTAATTTGGGCTATTAATGTTAAGAATGTACGATTGCGAGTTACATGAAAGTAACTAAGCTATAAATAATTGTAATTAATAATAAATGTAAATATTAATTAATACTAAATAATATTATTTAATAAATTAGTCCCAATTCAATGCAGAGTTTTCTTCCAAGCACAGAAACTTGTAAATATAAATACAAGATAATAGATAGATCGATAAATAAATAGACAACTTTCAAATATTGCACCAAGTAATGGCGAGAGGAAAAAAACTAGACAGTATACATTACATTTGATACTAATAATGGATGAATGATAATAAATTGGTGTATGTTTGTAAGTATACCAGCCAAAGTCCATTTAATAGCAGAATTTAGCCATTTTGTGTAAAAACTTTTATATCTCATATTATTAATTATAACAGTAATCGAAAAAGTCATAGTTTGTATATACAAGAGATGAAACAGAGAGCCATGAGCTAGAGCGATGTGCTGAGTCCATAAGGAGGCCGAGCTGCCAGAAATACCTTCCTGTGATGTTGCGGGGAATACCAACACTCTTTTATGAATAAAATTTAAACTAAGAAATAGGTCCTTGTGCACAACAACACGGTTGTTGTGAAAAAGAACAACAATTTCTGTTTTGCACCTGACAGAAATCTCCATCTAACTGAATAATTTACTCGAATAAGAGGGCAGAGCAGTGTATCATTATTTGTGTCAAGGCAACCCCCCAATAATGACGTCACAAGTTAGGTAGCCAGCCCATTTTTATATAGCATCTGTTATATCCTGCAATATTTAATTATCACTTTATTAACACTTTAAATAATTAACACTTCACTTTTTGGGTAAATTAAAGTTAAAGCAGAATTCCATAAGTAGGACTGGTGGGCTGAACTAAGATGATTTACTAAGTGGATGGCACCTATAGCTGATCCCTTCCTGTGATTGGCTGTTGTGTGAATGTCAACAAAGTATATCTACCAATGATATGCCATTTATTATGCACCCCATACCATCTGTGGGCGGAGCTTGGAACCCCCTACCCGAGCACAACAACCCACCTTATGGGTTGCTGTTTGGCTATTTATAGTGCATTGGTAAAGCAACAGATGGCGTTAGTTGTATTTTGTATGGTAATTTGTTATAAGTGTAATTTGATATCAACAGATGGCGTAAGCTGTACCTTATGGCCACTGTTGACCTGCCAGTTGATAGTGTTCTCTTCTGCCGACAGATGGCATCAGCTGTGTTATTATTATTTTAATAATATTATTACATTAATAATAATGTATTATTATTACTTTAAACACTGATCTATACGTCTGGTAGCTTATAATATGGTTTTATACCATGCTGGTATAAGGTAACTAGAATTCTGCAATTACTTTTTTTGATCTACTGTTGAGGATATGTGAGACAAATGTAAGGTTTTGAGGCTAAGTAACGAAGATAGTTATAAGATACGAGCCAGATGGTGTTGAGATTGCAAAAGGGATTATGATTAGAACTTTTAAGCCAAAAAATCAATGCATAAATGTTCGCAAATATGAGACTGGGATTTATTTCTCGAAAGGTTAGCAATAAAATACGCTTTCTAGTTCTTTATTTTTCAAATTAAGACCAGGGATTCTGTCTAACGAAGCTGCAAGCTAACACACCGTTATCCTATAATGTTCATCTGTAGCTTGACCCTAAATACTCGTTTATTAAACGAATTTATTGTTAGAGTTTATTAGGAATCAACTTTGCTGAAGGCAGAGTTTCCAACAAATACCTTCCTGTGATTGGCTGTTGCGGGGAATGCCAACGCTTATATGAATAAAATGCAAAATAAGAAATACGTTCTTTTGCTCAATAACCTTGTTGTTGTTGTTGTACAAAAGAACAACAATTTATGTTTTATACAAGACAGAAATTTCCATCTAACTGAATAATGTAGACCAATAAGAGGGCGGAGGCATTGTATCGCCGATATTATTTGTGTGAGGCAACTCCCACTGATGACGTCACAAGTTAGGTAGCCAGCCCATGTTTCTGTAACACTCGTTACATCCTGCAGTATTTAATAATTATCACTATATTAATACTTTTAAATACTTAACATTTCACTTTTTAGGTAGATTAAAGTTGAAGCAGAATGTCATAAGCAAGGATGGTGTGCTGAATAAAGATGATTTATTAAGTGGATGGAGCCTTTAGCTGATCCCTTCCTGTGATTGGCTGTGGTGAATGTCAACAAAGAATGTGGGCGGAGCTTGGAACCTCCTACCCGAGCACAACAACCCACCTTATGGGTTGCTGTTTGGCTATTTATAGTGCGTTGGAAAAAAAAGAGATGGCGCTAGTTGTATTTTGCAGGGTAATTTGTTATAAGTGTAATTTGATGTCAACAGATGGCGTAAGCTGTATCTTATGGCCACTATTGACCAGCCAGTTGATAGTGTTCTCTTCTGCCGACAGATGGCATCAGCTGTGTTATTATTACTTCCGAATTCCCTTTTAAACACTGATCCACAAATCCCTTGGCTTATGATAAGGTTTTATACCATTTATAATAAGTATTAGATAACTGGAGTTCCGCAATTATTTTTTTGAGATATATACAAGAGTTGTTACATTTTTGTACATTACTTTTATTTATCAACTGTTCAGGATATCATCATATAATGTCTGGTTAGGACGTACTGCTCTCGATTGATGAAGATTAAGCCACCCAAGAGGTGGCACGGGCATGAATAGCCCGTAAATACTGCTCTCGTAATATTATTCAGGAGGGGTGGGGGAACTATCAAGCGAAAGCGCCAAGCCATTACGACTATATAGCACTCGGAAGGGATCAGGATACGGATTTGGGATGGAACGGGGAAAGGAATGGTGCCCAACCTCTTCGGCGGTCGGGGATTGAACGCGGACCTGTAGGAAAGGAGACCGTCGCTCTACCGTTCAGCCCAAGTGGTTAAGCATAATATTATTATATTACGCTTAACCACAATATCACTGTTATTATAATTTATGCATTTAATAACAGTATTTCACACTAAAAATACTTGGATATATTGAAATTTGGTAGTGAATTCCAATTTAGGAATCTCCTCTGACTAAACTGTACTTTTTAATTATTTTTATGTACTTACTACTTATTATTAAATTATTAAGTACTTACTATAATAATTAAACAAATTATTTTATTTAATATTTAAATTAAACGATAAAATAATAGGTAATAATAAATCATTGTGTAGGGGGGGACAGGCAGCCAGTGTGTGTATATATACATGTTAGGCTTAAGGTCCTACAAAGGTGCCACAAAGGTGCCAAATTAAAGACTGGGAGCTGTAGGGGCGGGCCCAAGGGCTGCTGGCGGTCCTGGCCAGGCTGAACTTCCGCGCCCTTATAATCACCATTGTTTAATAATCTTCACAGGGAGAAACAACTGTAAATATAGGAATAGTTTATTACAACATACACGGTAGAGAAAACAGCTCGGAAACTAAGGAAATAAAGCTGCCGAAAAAACATTAAAGTCCATTTCAAGTTCAAGTATGTTTATTGTCGGTTCGTTCATGTTAGGCTTGCAGTTACACAACTGGTCGGGGTTCGGGGTGCACAATAAACCAGCACTCACTGGTTGAATAGGGGATGCTTAATGAACTATCCACCTCTGGCGGCAAAAAATCAATATATATATATATATATATATATATATATATATATATATATATATATATATATATATATATATATATATATATATATATATATATATGTATATATATATAATATGTGTGTGTGTGTGTGTGTATGTGCAGAAATAATATTAATAGAACAATTAACATCGTGTAGTGTACTCTATGAATCAAAATATATTACTTTGAAACCCATATCAATCACTAAAAAAAATTGGGCTACTCTTATTACAAATTCGCTACTTTTAGACCGTCAGCTCGCTACTTTCAGCCATTTAGATCTGGCAACCCTGGTTTGTGCGCCGGGTGGAGGTGCGCGCAGCCTTACTCCAACCAAAAATTGGGAAAACTCCAGGTTACCATGAAAGCCAAGGACACATGGCAGGCATATGGAAGACGAGTCTCTTTTGTTCTCCAAAGAGAATAACAGAGGCAGTTTCCAACATGGCAAACACCACAGTAAGGCCAAGGGACTGGAGGCCGCCGGCGGTGCGGGTACCAAACACAACTCCCGAGCAAGGGTCTACTGGGCCATACTCCCACATGTAAAAGAAGAAATGTGTATGTTTATCATTCATAATATTCAGTAATATGTTGATTATTTGTAATGTATATATATATATATATATATATATATATATATATATATATATATATATATATATATATATATATATATATATATATATATATATGAACACGTTGTACTGAACGGAATGAGAATAGCTTGAGCTAACTTATCCTTTTGTGTGTATTTATACCTCAATAAATTTATTTCAATTTCAAGGTACCACAAACTGTTCCGAAAACCTTAATTTCTTTTGAAGGATAATTTGGATTAGAGTGTTCTTGCTAATAAGAGAAGCATCATAAGCAATGCAATTTCCAAGATATTTAATATCAAAGTACATATTGCTTGTATATATGCTTGTATGTACAATAAAAGCAAGAAACTTCCAACTGTCAAATTAAACAATCAACGACCCGACACTCGTCATATTGACAAAGCACAGACCACACTCTCTTCCCAGACAACACCTTTCACACCCTCATAGCCAACATGCTGTGAAAATAGTGCCAACGAACTGCAAGAAAAACCGGACACAAGTCACACACCAAACGTCATAAGTGACTCTTTGAGCTTTACGGTCCAGCATGCATGGCATTCTAACCTAGCCCAACCTAACCTAACCTAACCTAATCCAACCGAACCGAACCTAACCTAATCCAACCTAACCTAACTTAACCTAATTGTGGCTAACTCCCAAACAAAGTCCCATTTACAAAATCAGTTTTATAAATAATAAACCAGACACTCTGCACAGAATGACAATTACCTGACACCGTCAACACAACACCTTTGCTTCCATGCGTTAAGTTTAACTCAAATGTTTATTTTCGTCGTCATACTTGCATGAACTGGCGAACACAACAACTTTCAAGCCTTGCCAAATTTTGTCTGGGTACAAGTGACTGGATGAACAACCCAGCGGGATTTCTTCCTTTTCTGGGGTGGTGGGTGGGGGGTGTACATGCTGCTATGGCGGTGGGTCCACTCACAGGATGATTGACACTGCCCAATAAACACACCCCACAGGGAAAAAATTAGATCTATAGAAGCAGAAAACTATTTTTACTTCAGAACAACTACAGAGGATAAATGTTCATGCTTAATATAAAATCTCAAAGTCTAGAACAATCATAACATTTGACTCCGCTACTTAAGACACGTGTGTTCATAGATAACTTTACTGAGTGTCCGAGGGAGAGAGAATATATAAACGCTGACTCTAATGATGGCTATCTCTTCATCATGCGACATTAAAACCTGATCAAACCTATCAGAAGAGCTGAGGTACTGTGAAAATTCATCAATAAGTGTCTTACTATCTATAACATGTAGAGATAAATAACCGTCGCTATCAAAGGTTACAAGTATATAAGCGTGAAGAACGGGCAGATCAGAAACAGGGTTGGAGACGAGGCGCCATGACCGCTTGGGCAGCTCTCCTCGTGCTCACCATCCTGGTGGTGGTGGTGGGTGCTCGCGCAGGTCAGCCTTCATCCCTACACCTTCCCCTGTCAAATATGTATACCACTGTTACTGTCACACCATCACTGTTACTACCACACCATCACTGTTACTGCCACACCATCACTGTTACTACCACACCATCACTGTTAATGCCACACCATCACTGTTACTACCACACCATCACTGTTAATGCCACACCATCACTGTTAATGCCACACCACTGTTATTACCACAACAACTGTTACTACCACACCATCACTGTTACTGCCACAATACCACTGTTACTACCACATCATCACTGTTACTACCTCACCATCACTGTTAATGCCACACCACTGTTACTACCACAACAACACTATTACTACTAAGAAAATAATTAGAAATAGAGCAATGCAGAGGATGTAGACTGACCACAACACAGCAGTTGCAACACCAACTATGAACCACTTATTTTGATGAAAGGGAGCAGTAGAATAACAAAAGTACACTTACATCGCATTAGGCTTGGATACCCATGTGCGCGGGAAATAGGCTTTAAGGTTCCAGAAGATGAGAGGAAATGTCAGCACTGTGGAAAAATGCCCGACGGACCACTGGAACATTATCTAACACAGTGCACAGTCACAAACCCAATAAGATTTCAACTTAGATTCAACAGAGCAGAAGTTGTTGTTAAACACATGGGACAAAATCTTACTGAAGCGACCATACGAGTCATAAATACTCGTACTCCGCCTAAGTAAAAGAGAAACAGCTTAGTAGGCCAGCCAGAGGCTTAGAGCCCGCGAAGGAATATCCCAGCAAAAAAAAAAAAAAAACAGTTTCTATCACAGCATCACTGTTACTACCACAACATCACTTTTACTACCACAACATCACTGTTACTACCACAGCATCACTGTTACTACCACACCATCACTGTTACTACCACACCATCATTGTTACTATCACACCATCACTGTTACTACCACAGCATTACTGTTACTACCACAGCATCAGTTACTACCACACCATCACTGTTACTGCCACACCATCACTTCACTGTTACTACCACACCATCACTGTTACTGCCACACCATCACTGTTACTGCCACACCATCACTGTTACTGCCACACCATCACTGTTACTGCCACACCATCACTGTTACTACCACAACAATACAGTTACAATCACACCAACACTATTTCAACCACAACAACAAAACTACAACCACAATATCACTGTTCAAACCACACCACTGCTATTACACGCTAACTTCTTGAAAAATAGACAAAAATATAAACAGCTTTAAGTTATGGATGTTCTGAATATCAGCATTCATTTATGTTATAATTAACTTCAAGCATAATAATCTAGAAACAGACATGTTATTTTCCTTCCTTTTGTTTACATCTAGCACCATGGGTTGGTGATCCAAATGCGTGCTCGGTGGAATGTCCCGTCGCCGGGTCCCCGAAACTCTCCTACCAGGAAGGGAAGACCTACATATACGAATACTCCGGCAAGTCCAAGGTCCAGCTGAAGGATGTGGAAGGTGGACTGGCAGAAACAGATTGGACAGCACGAGTTGAGCTGTGGTGGATATCTCCCTGTAATATGCTCGTCTCTATGAAGGACGTCAGGATAGAAAGTTCCAGCCGTAAGTGGATAGTTTGTACACAAACACGGTGCTCAGAACTTGTCCTGCTATTACCTAACGTTATCGGTTGTTGTACTAACCACTGCTGCACTCTCAGGTTCACACTTGTCAAAAGTTGTCACTAGATTAGACAAAGCTGCATTTAATGTACAACTTAGTTTAATGTACAGCTGTTTAATTTAAGGTAATGTAAACCTGGGAACATCAAACACAGCCTAATCTAATATTGTCTCTTAGATCAGACATAGCCTGATCTAATGTTGCCCCCCCCAATGTATAATTAATTACTCCTGGCGTTTTCTCGTCCCAAGAATATCATATTTTTTTATCTTTATTTAATAAAATACAATATAAATCATATATAACATCATATTGGCATAGATGTAGCCCCTACTGGTGTAAATGATCTCATACTGGCATAGATGTAGCCCCTACTGGTGTAAATGATCTCATACTAGCATAGATGTAGCCCCTACTGGTGTAAATGATCTCATACTGGCATAGATGTAGCCCCTACTGGTGTAAATGATCTCATACTGGCATAGATGTAGCCCCTACTGGTGTAAATCATCTCATACCGGCATAAATGTAGCCTCTACTGGTCCTTCCAATTCTTAGTCTACCCTAACGTTGTCACTAGGTGTAGTAAACGAACTCATGTTGGCATAGATGTAGCCCCTACTGGTGTAAATGATCTTACTGGTGTAAATGATCTCATACTGGCATAGATGTAGCCCCTACTGGTGTAAATGATCTCATACTGGCATAGATGTAGCCCCTACTGGTGTAAATGATCTCATACTGGCATAGATGTAGCCCCTACTGGTGTAAATGATCTCATACTGGCATAGATGTAGCCCCTACTGGTGTAAATGATCTCATACTGGCATAGATGTAGCCCCTACTGGTGTAAATCATCTCATACTGGCATAGATGTAGCCCCTACTGGTGTAAATGATCTCATAATGGCATAAATGTAGCCCCTACTGGTTCTTCCAATTCTTAGTCTAGCCTAACGTTGTCACTAGGTGTAGTAAATGATCTCATGCTGACATAGATGTAGCCCCTACTGGTGTAAATGATCTCGTACTGGCATAGATGTAGCCCCTACTGGTGTAAATGATCTTATACTGGCATAGATGTAGCCCCTACTGGTGTAAATGATCTCATACTGGCATAGATGTAGCCCCTACTGGTGTAAATGATCTCATAATGGCATAAATGTAGCCCCTACTGGTTCTTCCAATTCTTAGTCTAGCCTAACGTTGTCACTAGGTGTAGTAAATGATCTCATGCTGGCATAGATGTAGCCCCTACTGGTGTAAATGATCTCATGCTGGCATAGATGTAGCCCCTACTGATTCTTCCGGTGTAGTAACTGCTAGTGCTCTCCCAGGACCAAATCTAGGCAACGCCCTGGAGAAGTACCCGCTGGTGGTGGCGGTGGCCGACGGCCGGGTTCAACAAGTGTGTACTTTTCCTGACGACGACGCCTGGTCCATCAACATCAAGAAGGGCATCGCCTCAGCCTTCCAGAACTCTCTCCCTTCTAATTCATCCCTCAACTCTTTCCATAACATTACAGAGGTAAAAGGATATTTGTTTTACACGAAGAAGCTAGTAAAATAATGGTTTCAAATGCCGGTAAATTGTATTTTCCAATCTTCATTCCTCGTTGTATTTATCTGCATTTGTCTCACATTATCTCTTACCTGAGCCTTCCACCTGTTTCTAAGCCTTACATCTTTCTCACTAAGCCTTCCACCTGTCTCTCTAAACCTTTCACCTGTCTCTCTCTAAGCCTTCCTCCTGTCTCTCAAAATCTTCCACCTGTCTGTTTAAACCTTCCACCAGTCTCTCTAAATCTTCCACCTGTTTCTCCAAACCTTCCACCAGTCTCTCTAAATCTTCCACCTGTTTCTCCAAACCTTCCACCAGTCTCTCTAAATCTTCCACCTGTTTCTCCAAACCTTCCACCTGTCTCTCTAAATCTTCCACCTGTCTCTCTAAATCTTCCACCTGTCTGTTTAAACCTTCCACCAGTCTCTCTAAACTTTCTACCTGTCTCTAAATCTTCCACCTGTCTCTCTAAATCTTCCACCTGTCTGTTTAAATCTTCCACCTGTCTGTTTAAACCTTCCACCAGTCTCTCTAAACCTTCCACCAGTCTCTCTAAACCTTCCACCTGTCTCTCTAAATCTTCCCTCTGTCTCTTCAAACATTCCACCGTGACTCTGGAAATGTAAGAATATAATAATAGTAGGCTATGACGACAGAGGGCAGCACAATGTCTACTTTGTTATAATAATAATAATGGCTCCCAATATTCGTTGATATTACTGTTCTGGCTGCTGTAAAATAACCAAAATGTTATTTTTGTAAGATGTCTAGTTACAGCAACTTATCAGCGATGTTTTAATTAAGGTTTAGCCGTTATACCATAGGCTTTATATTAATTTTAAACTTTTAATAATTAATTCCATCACACAAAAATTTTTTCACAGGGGTAAATGCATTGGTTTAAGACGTCATAAAATTTATTCTTAGTGCTTATAAACAACAATTAAATATTAAGCTAATTAATTTGCTTAAGATTTAATGCAAATCTTCCAATTGCAAATATCTGAATAGAACTTCTTAAAGCAAAATACTTATTTTGTATTTACGCGTTTGTGTAACCAATAATTATTCTTATCTTTGTTTTGTTTTGTTTAAATATATAAAGAAATAAATATTCAGTAACTTGTTATATGTAGTTACGAGCGTTAGGTTGTTTCAATCCTTAAACGTTTCTCAACAGACAGACGTGGTAGGAACGTGCCCAACGAAGTACGAGGTGCAGAACCATGGAGACAGAGTCATTGTGAAGAAGGAGAAAAACCACCGCCTGTGTAAGCAGCGTTACCCGACCCCTGCTGAGACCCAGGTTCCCTGGCTCAAAGGTCCTCTGCCGCTGGAAGAGTCCCGCTCTGTGTGTAAACAAGAGATCAGGAACGGAATCTACTCCAGCATCACCTGTGAGGATAAGAACGTGGTCAGACCCAGCTATGGCGCCTATAAGTATATTGAAGCCAAAATGGAGTCCACATTGAGATACGTCTCAGTATCCAACGACCAATCAAACGTCGCCTCTTCCCTCCCTCAAGTTATCCTGCGCCACAAAAGTCTCCTGTATGACTACGATACCTTAAAGAAGGACCCGTCCATGGTGGCCCAGTTGGATCAGACCATGAGTGAGATCTGTGAGAAGGCTAAGGATGCCGTTGAGCGTGATGTTGCTGCTCTGGTAGCCAAGGCTGCACAACTCCTGCGCCAAGTCCCTGACGAAGCCGTGGAACAAACTTTAACAAAAGTCCGCAGCGGACAGTTTTGCCAAAATTACAAGAAACTGGAGGAACTTTTCCTGGACGCTGTTGCCTTCGTTCATGAGTCTGGCGCCGTAAAGGTTATGGCGAAGGAGCTAGCAAGTGGACACGCCTCAGTAGAGCGAAAAGCCCTCTACACAGCAGCTTTATATCTTCTTCCTCGTCCAAATATTTATGCAATAGCAGCTTTGAAGCCATTGTTCGAATCTACTCATCCTCTACCACTACCCACTCTGGCTGGTGCCTCTATGGTTAATACTTACTGCCGCCATAATCACAACTGCGATGAATTAGCACCAGTTAAGAGCCTAGCTGAAGCTCTAGGTCACAAACTACAAAGTCAGTGTTCTCCTTCTGACGATGAACAGACAGAAGAAGCTGCCCTGACAACACTTAAGGCTCTGGGTAACATGGGCGTGATGACCCAAGAGGTGGCCAGGTCTGTCTTCAGATGCATGGAAACAGAAGGAGTTAAGACCAACATCCGCGTGGCCGCCGCACAAGCCTTCAGACAAACAAAATGTCATCACCAGGTAAGTAGCATGTCAAAATTATTAAATTACCCACACGTTGTTTAAACACTATTATTATCTAAATACAAATCTAATCTGTTTCTTTCAGCATTCATAATTATTTTAATTTCAGCAAACGGAACACCTGTTGAATATTGCTCTCCATCCAGCTAAAGACACAGAAGTTCGCATTGCATCTTACCTTACGGCGGTCCGATGTGCCAACCATAAGGACTTGGAAACTATTGTTAAAAAAATTTCCTTGGAATACAATACACAAGGTAATATGTCACCGTGTTATTTTAAATTATAAAATTATAAAGAATACTATCCGTTGTCTTATGTAATGATATTCTTCATTTAATAGTATTACACTTACCTAGCGCTGGACATTCCCTAACATTTCCCAAGGATTGTATTCAATGTTATAAAATGTATGCCATTACTTAATTTCAGTTCGTGGGTTCATACTGAGTCACCTGGTGAACCTCCAGCACACCGACACTCCGCACAAACAACACCTCCGATACCTCATGAGAAACATTCTCATTCCCAGAGACATTAGGAAAGACATGAGGAAATATTCTCGCAACATAGACGTGTCATACTTCTCCTCGGCCCTGGGGGCTGGTGCCGGTGTGGAGTCCAACATCATCTACTCTCCGGGATCCTTTGTCCCTCGCTCTGTTGACTTCAACCTCACCGCAGCCTTAGCGGGAATCTCAATGAACTTAGGCGAGGTTGGTGCACGGCTTGAGGGCTTCGAACCATTCATTGAGGAAATGTTTGGGCATGAAAGCTACCTGCAGAAAGCTAGTTTCGCACAAATATTAAATGACATAGCCAGATTTGTTGATGAAAAGAAAAACAAAATCTTTGACCATTTCCAGCGCGAACTCAGACAAAGGAGATCAATTGACATGTCAACACTCTCCAACTTTTTCCACAAACTTTACAGTGATGATTCAAGAGTTGCCAAGGCTGATGTTTTTGCTCGCTTCATGGGTCAGGAGATAAGTTTCGTTTCACTAGCCGGGAATTTGAAAGACATCAATCCTGACACAATTTTTGATACTGGATTACTTTACGTGAACGACATTCTTTATCAACTTAAGAATTTGAAAATAGATTCAGCCCGAACTGCTCAGATGTACATTGACTACTCCTTCCCAACCATCCAAGGTACACCACTTAAACTTAAGATGGAAGGGACAACTGTTGTCGGACTGAAAATGGATGGAAAGATCAGTGCCAAGAAAATCTTTAAGATAATTCCCAGTTTGTCTGTGCAAGTTGATGGTTTCGTTGGTTATGGCAACTGTGATACAGGTCTTGAAATGAAAAACACGATTTCTAGCAGTAATGGTATCTCCATTACAGTCGACCCTCAGAAAGACAACGAACTGGAGTTTCATTTGGACATCCCTGACAGAATGGACATAATTGATATAGAAAGCAAAGTGTACTTGAAACAGCTCAGCGCAAACCCAACAAGCAGACCTACAGTTTCCCCTGAATCCTCAAGGAATGCAAGAATCTCACTTCAGTCATGTATCAACACTCTTGAGCCTGTTCTTAATCTTAAACTCTGCTACGATATTAATGTACCTGATATTTTCCGTAGTAACGCTATCCAATTAGGCGAGCCACTTACTGCCAAATTATCTGTTGAGAAAGCCGAGCCCTCAATGAAAGGATACATTATGAGAGCAGCAATTGAGAATGAGAGACACAGTAAACTGATTAAGGCGAAATTCGAAGTAGCTGGGTCTAGTACGCCTAGAGAGGCTCAAATAACTATGTCTTACACCACAGAAGGTGAGATTAATAAGGTCTCTGCCAAGTTAGAATCACCTGCTCTTAGCAGCCAAGTCTGGGCCCACGTTAGCAACAAGGACGATCACAAAGGAGTCGAGGCATTTGCAAAATATAAGTCAGGGGACAAAGAAATGTCGCAGGGAGTGAAGGCAGACTTCAAGATGCGTTCACCGTCGTCGTGGGGGGAGGAGAAGGAATATGAAGTGAAGGTGTACGCCAGCAGAAGTAGGGACTTCTCGCCCCAGTCACAAGTCTTCGAGTGGAAGTTTACGAAGAAAGCCAATGGTCCTGAGACGTCGCTGGATATCTTATCCAGGACGATGAATACACTTAGGAATTACATTAACTGGCACTTAGAAGGTAAGAGAAATATAGTTGTTGACAGATTTGTGTGGAACATAAAGTTGAGTTCAATATTAAAACGATAAACAATTTATTTTGAAACTGAAGATATTTCAGTTAGAAAAACAGATCATTGTAACGAAAATAATAATTTGTAACGTTGTTATGCAGCGGGAGTAGACCTCAGGCGCTCTCCCCACTCCGCCATTGCTGTGCCCTCCAAGCTGCGCAAGTTTGAGGTGGACGGTGGCCTGGGAGGGTGGAAAGTGAGCTCCTTTGTCCGCCAGGACAGTGAGTCTGGCCACACAGCTAAACTGTCTTCAGCCTTCAAGATATCGCGAAGGAGTGAAGACCTCTACTACGTCGAGGCCACCCACACTACACAAGGAACATTTAACCAAGACTTTGTCGCCAAAACTGATGCTAAACGTAAACTATTTATCACTTACTTATTGCATAGATATGCCACAGATAACTACATTGAAAGGTGATGGAATGCTAAAATGCTTTCAACCCAACAAGGGGCCTTCAGTAATGAAGAAGTCTCCTTGCTGAGTTGAAAGCGTTTTAGCATTCCTTCATCTTTCAATGTGGTTATTTGCTGCATTAGTGCGATCAATAGTATTAATCATTCTGTGTGTATATATATTCTTACCACCGTATAGAATGACTGAAATGAGGTTAGGTATATTAATAATAAGTGAATATATTTTCTAACGAGAACTTAATGTCTTCAGTTAAATTGGGGAGCAGTGAATACAAAGCTGCTTCCATCATCCACTTTGAAGACCAGAAAAAGGGAGCATCACTACAAGTACTTCGCTCTGGCGACAATGTGAAGGTGGTTGACCTGGAAGCCCTGAGCGATTTTTCTGGCCAGTCATGGAACACCTTAGTCTTGGTAAGCTTACACTTTGTGCTTGGTAATTTGGTAGTGCGTAATATGGAAGCTAGCTTTCATGAAAAAAAAACATTGGAAACTGATTAGCTTTGACTTATAGGGAGCCGGTCGGCCGAGCGGACAGCACGCTGGACTTGTGATCCTGTGGTCCCGGGTTCGATCCCAGGCGCCGGCGAGAAACAATGGGCAGAGTTTCTTTCACCCTATCCCCCTGTTACCTAGCAGTCAAATAGGTACCTGGGTGTTAGTCAGCTGTCACGGGCTGCTTCCTGGGGGTGGAGGCCTGGTCGAGGACCGGGCCGCGGGGACACTAAAAAGCCCCGAAATCATCTCAAGATAACCTCAAGATATATATATTATCTTTCAATGTGTTTTTTTAGTCATTCAATTCGTGATACGATTTTTGCTTATCATTCTTATTACTTTTAGGTTACTTTATCAAGTAACCGACGAGTACACTTGATCACTGATAAACTACGAGCATTATTATTGACAGGTGGACATTCGGGAGTACATAACACGCATCAAGTTTGAGAGCAAGTTGGCGGGACCGGGGCGGGGACACTATGACCTTGAAGCTGCTCTCAAGCACGGAGATAACGTCGTCCTTATGGCTCGAGGACCAGTCACAGCCAAGTTCTCCTCGGACTCATCAGAGTTTCAGTCTGACATTCAACTTATTACCGTAACAAATGAACCATTTAAAATTGTTTCTAGGTTTATTTTTGCTAAAAACAAACAACTTTTAGCATTTGAACTTGGCAAACAAGAGCAACTCTTTAGTACAGAATGGATTATTAAGTCCAGTTCCTCGCAAGGAACTACAGTTGGACTTAAGTTCTTCCTCCCGGCACTGGTAGACAGCAAACTTGACGCCATCATTAATCAGAAGCACATCCACGTCAGCCTCAACACCCAGATCTTGCCCAAGAGTTCGTCCCATCGCAGAATAAAGGCATTTACTGATATTGACCTCGAGGCTAAGAAGTGGAAGGCTGACCTGGCCTGGGACGCCGATCGTGACCCGAGTAAAAAGATCAGCCTGGACACCGTCGTCATTATCAGCCCGTCACACCCAGGAAGCGCCTCCATCCAGTAAGTCCCGCTCTCTACCTTCACCAACTATCATGCTTCTCTTAAAAATATCAGTATCAACTACAATTATTTGTTATAATGTTTGATAATTAATATGATAAATCTCTGTGAAATACTCTGCGAGTGATGCCATGACCAAACATGATAACATGTAACATTTAATCTTCAGGGGAAGCGTCAAGTGCATGAACGAGATGTACCAAGTCAAGCTTGATGTTGAGGCAGGAAATATGATCCATTACCGCTATGGAGAAAATGGCTTCACTCTGGAGTTACGGTCGCCACAGAAGACCTTAGAGTGGAAGCTGAACACAAACGTTGACGTCAAGTCCGTTGAAGTCGAGACAGACCTTCGCTACAAGCACCAGCAGGACAGGGAGTACAAGTTAACAAGTGTTCTGGATATTGAAAAGCTTGGCAGTCCTTACAGCTACAAGCTTGAGTCACATCTAAGCTTCACTAACCCCGCAGGCCAGGAGACCACTCTTCAAACGGAGGCAAAATGTCAAATTGCCTCACACAAACGTGAATTGTATTATAAGGTAAGGGATTTGTTTTATTAATTCATATTTATTAAAGAGTGAGAGAAATTAGATGTAGTTCATATTATCTTAAGCTCTAATACAGAACAGATAATTCATATAATGTAATATAAATACAATTATCTTAATCATCACACTTTAATCGTATTATCTCTTCCACCAATATACATATAACTTTATTTGTGACATATTGAGCAATAATGAACGTAATTAAGATGATAAATATATAATATTCCAGGCAACTACATCGACTCCTGCCTTGACTAAACCTCTAATGTTGGAGTTGTCATCAGAATGTCAGAAGAACGACCACTACAACATCAAGGTCTTGACGGAGGTTGACACTCCTGAGACCATGTTCATTTGGGAGGCGAAAGTCAGTCCTCAGGAAGGAGTTGAAACCCTTGTGTCATCCGTAGATTTGAAAGCTTATCGTGACTTCTTGAACGCCGTACTTAAAGTTGTAGCATCAGAAAGTGGAGAGTACCATGACAGTCCAAGTGGAGAAGACAGTAAGGACAAGTACAGCTTTAAGTACCAGAAGGGTTCACCCTCCTACTCTATAACAGTTGAGTCTCCATCCCGCACTATGAAGGGTGAGGCTCAATATTCTCCTTCAGAGTCAAGTCTCAGGTTCTATCCTAACAAGGCTAAGAGTGAGGCAAAATACGAGATCGCGGCCAAGTCCTCCCACAGCTACTGGGATCAACAGTCCAAGTTCGAAGGTCGCATTAGTCATCCAAGTCTCTCCAAGGACCTGCGAATTGAGGTTCAGCACTCAGGCAGTGGAGAGAGTTTCAGAGGCACCATCGAGATCGACATTTTCCCAGACACAGCAGACAAGATTACAGGCACTCTCCAGTCAACCGGGATTGCCAACAACACCATCAAGATAGAGGCATCGTTATCTACCAGGGTAAGTTCCAGTCATCTATTGATTTGAGAGATATATAAATACACTAAAATTAACAGTACACAAAGTATGTTTCTGGGATAACTGAAATATGATTCTTGCAGGTGCTGAGGATTCATCCCAAGGTCACCGTAATGGCAGCCTATGCTCCCCACACGGCTGGCATTGATCTCCAGTTCCAGAAGTCTCCCTCCTCCCCGGTAATCTTCCAGGTGTCGGCCATATACGACCGGGTCTCTTCTAGAGATGCAACAATGGCCTTCCGTGTGATTAACGAAAGAGTGCCGGTGGTGGACATCGCTGGAACGGTGCAGCGTGAGGAAGATCCAGAGTGTAACGGCCACAAGGTCAAGGCTGTGGCTCACATTTCTCCTCTTGGCACTTACGACGTTCACTCCAAACTCTGTAAACCTATCTTCATCGGACTCATTACAAGAAAGCAAGGGAGTGATAAGGAGTTTATAACAAAGTTTGGAGTACAAAGTCCTAACAATATTGAGGTCAGCATATCTGTGAGCGACATTGATGTACCCTGGAAAACTCCCATAGGAATGGCGCGTGTAAAACTTGCCAATCCTAATGATGTCATTCTTCATGTTGCCTATGAACGCCCTGAAATTGTGATGGTGAAGGTAAAGTTCAAAGGCATATATTCATCATCATCATCTTTTCACATTTCTAGTTTTCAGAAACTTGTAAAATATTTCTCCATAACTCGTATTTATATCGATAAATTATTAACTGGTTATTTCTATAACATGAAAATTGGCTTCGATAAGTGATAATCAGGTAATCATGATATATTTCTTGCTATAACGTCTTGCTAGTTTTCAAAATTAACAATATTGTCTGTAATTGCAGAATGCTCTTAAGGAACAATATCGACGGGTGATGCAGTCTTTTAACTCTTGGACTAGCAGAATCTGCCATTACCTGAAACAAGAGGCTCAGAAACAAGGCATTCACTTCCCTGACCCGGAGATCGTAACACTCGTCAATGAAATTAAACGCGACGTTCGGCAAATATATCACGACCTGATATATAAAGACATCCTTCCTCAATATGAGGCTTTCCGAGAGTTCCTCCGTCGACCTATACCTTCCTATATAATACAACTTTCTTCTAATATAGCGTCAGGTTTGACCAAGATGCAGAATGATCTCCGAGGTCGTCTTGAGCATGAGGTTCTCGCCTGGCAAGAAGAATTCAAAGGAATTTCTGACTACATTATTAAATGTAAGTGTAAGGATTTATATACTAATTAATAATTATTCTTATTGTTTGTTTTATGAAACATGAGGTGATACTCAGCAGGATAGCAAAATGATACATAGTTCAGCCAAGTATTGTATCAACAGTCCTGGTGACTGGTGCGCGCTGGGCGGAGACCGGGTCGATGCCTGAGTCAGTGCGTCACTTGCTGGAACAACTGGAAAACACCAGGATATTTAGAATGATCAAGAGTGATATTGACGCCATCATTCAACGATATCCAGAGGAGTACGAAGCCACGAAGGAAATTATTGCTAAGGTCAAGCTTACACTCCAGGAAGATTTTGAGAACACACTCATTAAGATCTCGAAGATTCCCGCTGTTGAGAACGTTATCAAGTGGATTATTAAAGACCTCGCCACCGTTAGTATTCATTTTGCCTACCGCACCCATCTATTGTTTAGTTACTTTGAATTTGCACAATAATAATACTAATGCGAGTGAAATCACTATTTCCATTTAAAGCCACTAGATAATGTTGTCTTGCAGTCACTAGACGCAGTTCCTTGACGAAATTATAACGTGCATTTTTATCTTTCCAGGAAAACGCCTTTGCCAAGAAAGTGGCGGAGTACTTCACTGATAAAGTTCAATGCATCCTCTTTGGCGCTGCCTTGGAAACAAAGAATAATGAAGCGAGATTCAAAATAGAGCTACGTAAACCAGTATATTCTTTGAGTCAACTGTTGAAGAGAACGCACCTAACTCCACTATATTATCTTGAAAAAATGTTGATGGTTCATGACCATCTCCTTCCCAACCCCTTTAGCAAGATGGTGTGGGCATACCACACGTTCCTGCCCCGTCATATGACGGAAATCCTGCCTCCTTACAACCGCACCGCCATGGTTGTGAGCGACACAGAGATCCTCACCTTTGACGGAACTGTGCTCCGAGCCCCACCTTCACCATGTGAGGTAGTCTTGGCTGCCTACAAATCCTACAAACTTACCATGGCCCATCCACAACCCACGGCCCTACCACAGATCAAATTTTCTACTCATTCCGCTACCGTCATAGTTAAGCCGGACTTCCGTGTTGACGTCAACGGGAGAGAGATGAACAGACAACGACAAACTGTAGGTGACGTCACCGTTCAGAAGTCGCCCCATGAAGTCAATGTGACGTCACCGTTCCTGACAGTCCGGGTATTCCGTGAAAAACATGTAGTATCCGTGAACGTGTCTGGCTGGACCTTCGGTCACATTGCGGGGCTCATGGGCAGTTACGACAATGAAGTTAGCAACGACTTCTTTACGTCTTCGGGAAGGAACGCCTCCAGCCTGAAGGAGCTAGTGGCATCATGGCAGGAGGACCACCAGTGTCCAACCCCCGACATCTCTCCTTTCAATTACGACACTGTCCCGATACCAAAGATCATTCAATGCAAGGCACTAATGAATTTCCAGTCCAGATGCTACCCGCTAGTTCATCACGAGCCCTTCATCCAGATGTGCCTCGCCTCCCGCCAGCCCTGCGACGCTGCTCAGGCCTACCGGACCATCTGCTCCAGCAGAGGTGTGCACCTCATGGTACCGCCTTCATGCTGACAGCCACGACTCTGATACCAGCCAGTTACATACTCACGATAGCGATTTTACTCTATTAGAGACTGTTTTAATCAAAATCAAAGATTTTATTTTGAATTAAGATAGTCAGGTCAGATTCCAAATTTTGACCCCCTTTCACCCGGGATTATTTTATTAGGTACGCTAATAGTCTCTGGTATGAACCAATTGTTGTTGATGACTTAATGCACAATTATTTGGTTGCCTTCGGGAAGATCTTGAAGTTGTGACGGCTCAACCAGGGACGTCACAACATTCATGACGGGTTTGAGGCAAAGCCCAGATCATGGGACCCTCACACCCTGACAAAAGGAAGATCCACAAACGCCTAATGTTGAAAACGTTGAAAAATTGAGTTTACTTGCCCCGACGTTTACCCTTTGGGTAAACCTTGGAATACTGAAGGGGTTACCCCCACACTTATCTGGCTGCTTCAAATGACCAGTATACTACTGATGGTGTGTATAATATACCACTGAAGTTAAAGTAGTTCTGAGTGCTTTGATGGACGTTACAACAGCATGCTCGGAGGGGTGAAAGAGTGTAACATGTTTACACATGTTACACTCTTAACATGTACGACATGTTTACTCCGAGCTTTGTAAATCGCAATTATTATTTTCTGTAATCTTCGAAATATGCATATGAAAATGTAAAAAAAAAAAAAATACAAAAAAAGAATAAATATTACTCAAACTTGTATCTACATTTCCTTGTTTCATCCTTCAGTTAAATTTACACGTATTCATATCCTCACAGCCCGCCAACACACTCCTGCATACTGATGTTAATCTCTCACATACTGACACATTTCACAAACACGCTGACAACACTAAACTTTTTGTCATTTATGTAATTTTTATGTCATTTTTAGTCACGTAATGACACATTACACCCCTAATAATAACACACCTGTCACGCACGTACAAAAGCAGGCATCATTTCAGTGGGAGGAGAGTAAGTGGTAGGGGTCTTGACCTCTCAGAGAAAGACACAAGACCCCGACAAGAACACAGGAACAATGATGGAATGAATACCCTCCAAGGCGTGACAAATATATCTCACTGATTGATAGCTAATCTGCTATGATTTGAAGGCTTTAAAAATTATCAAATTGACATGGAAATATCAATTGATTGAGGATAAGAAACATGGATGATGAACCTAGCAAAAGTAGCGTAGTACAGTTGGATTCAATGGCTACTCACATCCCGAGCTCAAATCCTGGGCGGGGCAGAAACAGTGGGGTACGTTTCCTTTCGCCTAATGTCCTAATGTAATTAGGTGAATAGCAAATAGGTATCCGAGAATTAGGCAACTGTTGCAACCTGGGGATGGTCAGTATTTCGAAATTCTGGAGAATCTCGATAGAAGCCTAATATATATATATATATATATATATATATATATATATATATATATATATATATATATATATATATATATATTTTGGTAGCAGTCTTTCCTGTAGACATATATTATTAAATATGACCGAAAAAGTAAGATTAATAATTCTAACACGAATTTTCTCGATCTTTCTTACGTTTCTTTTCACTGTTGATGGTAATTCAAAGATCAATTCTCCAAAATTCATTTTTATTTTTATTTTATTTTATATATATATATATATATATATATATATATATATATATATATATATATATATATATATATATATATATATATATATATATATATATATATGTTGTATACTGTATCCACTTCAGGACACTCATTTATACTGTATAAGTGAGTGTTGTATACTGGTTGTTAAGGTTGCTGTCTACTTGTCAACTTTTCCGTCTATCAAGAATCATATTAACTTATTCATATATAAGACAGTCAAAGTTATGTTTAATTAATTTGCGAGGAAATTGGGTGCCTAATTTTTGAAATGTTGGAAAATGTAAATGTTATGGGGAAGCCTAGTCGGCCATATTCGACATGGCGGGCGGAGAGAACGCCATCACTGGAGAGCGAGTTTAGCGCCAGATGAGAAGTGCTGGCTGCTTGCAACATGGATTAACTGATCGAGGACTGACCTTACACACGGCGCAGCTTAGTGAATCTCTTAGGAAGAGATTGGTAAGTGGATTATGCAAGGTGCAAGTCAGAATATTCGTTATTTGTAAATGGTGGGCAGGACGACCCAGTGTGGTGGTCTTCCAAGCACGCTGGTTCTGAGGTCAGTCTTGTTGTTGTTGTTATAGATTCAGCTACTCGGAACAAGTTCCAAGTAGCACGGGCTATGGTGAGCCCGTAACTTACCTGGCACAGGAGCGGGGCAAGTAGCACGGGCTACGGTGAGCCTGTAGTGTACTTATCTGGCACAGGAGCGGTGCTGCAGTCTTGCCAATGTGGATGTTTTACATCTAGATGATTTTAGTAACATCTGCATGTTAGAAAATGTTATTCAGATGTTAGATGTAAATCTAGATGATTTTAATAGAAACTTGGTTATTTTAAAATAATTTTCCCAAATTTGTACCAGAACAGACTTGCAAGTCTCCTATTGTGCTAGCGTGCGTTTATTTGTTTTTGTTTTAAACGGGTTGATTTGTTTTATTCTGGATAAAGTAAGTGCCCCACAGACACAGTGTCCACGATCAGTACAGCCAGAACCGGTGAGTCAGTGACGCCTGTGAGAGTTTTTGAGTAATATATATTTGTATATCTTCTGGACGTGATAGTTTCGTAATTAGGCTATGACGAGTGAAGTTAATTCGAAGAGTTACACGAGTTGGCAATAGCCTAGCAGTTTTGTGGAGAGTAATTTGGTTGCTGAATTTCACATTTATGTAATTAAAAGTTTCACTTGCCTAGCAGAGTAACCATTGCCTTGACTTGTTTTCGGTTAAAGTTTGCAAGCTCATTAAAGTTTTTATGAGGCTCGGAGGTGAGCGAGGCTACTAGTGTCGGAACCAATTTTATCATCCCCTTCCCCCGACATTCAGGCGGGAATGTTTAAGGCTAGTTACAGAGCTTAGGGTATAAAATTAATTTTTCGTTACTAAATGTTATATTTTACATAATCATGTGTTTATGATCTCATTCTAATCACCTGTCTTTGCAACTCGAGCTGAATCAAGTACACATATTTTATACTAGCTGTAGGGAGCAATTATTATCCATGCATGTGTCTGGAAGAGGCTAGTAGGATAAGTGGAGCGAGTTTGGCTGTCTTCTTGATGAGAGTGTGGTGGCAACCACCAGCTAGGTCGGACGTTCCCCTGGTCTCTCTGCTGGTGTTTACATTGGGCGATTGTTGGTTGCCCTGACGAGTGGTTGTTTGCCACTGCCGGGTGACTGTTTTTCAGTCTCAGTATGGGGACTTACGTGCCGCCACTAAGGAGGAATGACTCGGCTGGGCTGACATTTACCTGTCGGGTGGATATTGGCGTCGTCAACAACACTGTTTGCAGTTATGGGTGTGAAAGTGGAAGTTCTCGTCGGTTTACAGGTTGTTCGTGACGACAGAGTGGTTGTGAAGTTCGCCGAGAGTGGCTTGTTCCGGAGGTTTCTCGACCAGTATGAGGACAAGGTTGTGGGGCTGAGCAACGGTCGTGGCTCTGTGACTGTGATGAATTTGAGTGTGGAGTACACATACGTGTCTATTAAGTATGCGCCGTTTGAAATGTCTGAGGATCTTCTCCGTCGGGCTCTTGCCAGGTATGGGCGTGTGGACTCTATTCGTGCCTGTAGATACACAACCGGGAACGTCAAGGGACTCGGTAATGGTTACAGAACGGCTAAGATGGTTCTTCATGGGAATGTGCCTTCTTCTCTCGCGCTTGCTGGCTTTACGGTCTGCTTCTCCTACCTTGGGCAGACTCGGACGTGTTTTAAATGTGGCCACGTTGGACATTTGGCTGCTGTCCGACACTCAGATGTATGATCGGGTAAATGTGTTTCATGAAGCGGATTTTCCTCCCTTGCCCGAGCGTGAGGATGTCTCGGTTGTGGACGATACCCCTTGTGAGAGGACGGCCGCGGTGATGGGTGCCGCTCCAGTAAGTGCGGTTGGTGGTGTGGGTGTCGGGGTGGTGGGGGGAGCGGATCCGCCCCCAACATCGGCTTCCTCGCCTCCGCCGGCTCCGCCGGCCCCGTCTCCAGCTCCTGTGTCGCCTGAAGGGTGTGGGCCTGTGCCCCCTGTGGGTGAGGCTGATGTTTTTCCGGATCGTGTGTTGCCCGGTGACTTACGGCCGGCTGTGGGCTCTACTGGGATGCCTCCTGCTGGGGGCGACAGTTCGGATGATCAGAGGTCTCTGTCCAAGCGTTCCCGGAGGGCTAGGAGTGTGTCGCCCCCTCGTGGATGGGCTGCAGAGTGTGAAGTTGTGGATGATGATGTGATAGAGGGGCCTGTGTGGCCTCCTGTGGCGCCTATGGCACCTGCTGCTGGTGCCTCCCCTTCTTGGGAGGTTGCCCCTAGTGATCGTGACCTCGTGGTGGTCCTCACGAAAACTGTGCGCCGGGAGGCCTCTGATCCTGTGCCCGGTGGTAGGGGCCCTGGTAGGTGTGTGTTCCCTGTGGTTTCCCCTGGAGTGAAGAACCGTGTGGCTATCAGTACGAACCTCTGTGGCTACCCTTGTCCGTCCCCTGGTGCTCGAAACCCTCGTGCTGCACCCTTTCCTGTGGTACCGGCCAATGGGGTCCCGCTCGATGCGTTGCAGGCTTTGGAACTTACTGTGGATAGCTGGGTGTATCCGGCGCCGTGGTGCTCCTATACTATTTGGGTACCGAGGGTGCAGTGTTTTGTTTATGGGGTGCCGGAGCTGATGCCTCAGCCTTGTGCGTCGCCTGGTAGACCGGTGTCTGATGATGTCAAGCTCGTTTGGGAGGCGTACTGCTTGCGGTTTCCGAAGAGGGAGTTTCCCGATAAATATGCGTAGTTTTGTGTTTGCATTATATGCTCCCGGAACATTTATAACTTATTGTATTGTCTGCTATGTAGTTGTTTTGTTTGCCTAGTTTAGGCCTTTGTGTAAATTGTTTGTATTCTTCATACTGTAATGTGTTTTCCGTGTGTGTTAGACTGTTATCTTCTGTGTTGTGTTTCTAATGGTGTTCTGTGTGTGTGCGCTTCTGGTGTGTGTGTTTTTTTTGCCGGGTCCTGCGTGTTCCGTTAGTTTTTTTCCTGTGTCTGTGGTCGAACGAACGCGTTTTTCTGTACTGTGTGCCGGGTGTTCCGTGGGTTGTGTGTGTGTATTGAAACTTTTTATTATTTTGTACCTTTGCTTCTGAAGGTTTCTTTTGCGCCATTGTGTGGTTTTTAATGTATGTAACTTGGCGCACCCCGTCTGGGTTGTGCAGTTTCTTATTGTTTTCTAATGAATTTTGCTTGTTTCATGGGTTCTCATTTACGTTTGCTCTATGAAAATTGTCCACTGTGTTTTTATTGTGTTCAAATATGTTCGGCTTTTGGTGTGACATCTGTACTGTACTTGTTCTGTGTTGCTTGCATGTCAATTGGTGTTGTGTTGTTGGGTGGTGTGTGCTGGTGTAAGGTTTTTCTTTTGGTGCTTCGGTGCCTTAATGTTGTAATGTTTTCCTTGTCATGTATTTGTTTTATAAATAAAAAAGGAAAAAAAGAGTAGAATAAGTGGAGCAAGTTGGCTTTGTCAGAAGCAGCAGAAGGTTCTGGTCCGTGTGTCGGTCGATATGCCAGACTACGAGCAGTATTGTAGAGAGATACCAGAACAATAATTATATCTAAAGGAGCGTTGCGGACGCTCCCATAGATATTCAGTCAGAAAACGCAACAATTTCTGATTGAGCCCCGGTGACTTCCTGAAGCTCTAAGTCTAACACCCAAACCCACCAGGGCAGAGCATCACTAGATGAATGCTTAGGGAAGAGCTGCCCTGAACACTGGAAACTTTTAAACTTCCAGTTGCTTCCAGTCTGAAAAACAAGTGAGGCTTTCAAACATAAAAGTCAAGCCAACAGAGTTTTGAACAATACACAAGCAAATGAGTCCCCACAGAAAGGCTTGAGCCCAAGGTTTGAGTGCCAATATAAATGGTAAAATTTCAGTCGAGGAACATAGCATTCTCTGCCACAGGTATTTGGTAGCTTGAGCATAAGCCCCAATTTTGTTCTTATAAGTTCAACCGTGAGCACTGGGCTGGGAAGTTCCGGTACCTCGTTAACAAGAAAGCTACAGGCGGCTTGCTCCTTTGCCTATGATGCCACATAGTCTCTCCGGCTTGGCGCCTTCTTTTGATAATTACTTACTGCTCCTTTGCCAGTGGGCCCGAGGACAAGTGAGGTAGTCCCTCAGGGCAGGGAAGTCATCCTCAGAGCTTTCAGCTCTATTCTACTCCCCTCAGGGAAGGCCCGTGGTGAGACTGTGTCTGTTGAGTCCCTTTGTGGTCGCGGTATGAAGAGGGTGGACGTGTGTTACATACCCCACTCCAGGACAGGTGTGGATGCTATATACTTGTTCCCTCGACAGAACGTGGATTGTAGAGGTTCAATACTGGTTTATGTGAAACTAAAACATCTCGCTAATAATCATAGAAATGAAAGGACATCGACACGCAAGGAATGTAAACATAGCAGTACTCAACTACCAACGCTGATATAAACCCTAAAAATGCCACATGAGTAATGAGGATTCCACCTCAGTGACAATCAAAATTCAGGAATCTAAATTTTGAGATACACAATATTTAGAGGATTTTCGTATAAGTACAAATGATTGGAATTAAAAGTTTTATGAGTTAATCAGCCTCTTATCGAACTGATATCGCACCAGACATTTGAGGTTGTTAGTACATAATAAGAAGCTGTGATTAGTAGCTTAAGTGTGCAGCTGGAGGTGAAGAGCGAAAGTGGTTACAAGTATATAAGCGTGAAGAACGGGCAGATCAGAAACAGGGTTGGAGACGAGGCGCCATGACCGCTTGGGCAGCTCTCCTCGTGTTCACCATCCTGGTGGTGGTGGTGGGTGCTCGCGCAGGTCAGCCTTCATCCCTACACCTTCCCCTGTCAAATATGTATACCACTGTTACTGCCACACCATCACTGTTACTACCACACCATCACTGTTACTGCCACAGGATCACTGTTACTGCCACACCATCACTGTTACTGCCACACCATCACTGTTACTGCCACACCATCACTGTTACTACCACACCATCACTGTTACTACCACACCATCACTGTTACTGCCACAGGATCACTGTTACTGCCACACCATCACTGTTACTGCCACACCATCACTGTTACTGCCACACCATCACTGTTACTACCACACCATCACTGTTACTGCCACTGGATCACTGTTACTGCCATACCATCACTGTTACTACCACACCATCACTGTTACTGCCACACAATCACTGTTACTGCCACACCACCACTGTTACTGCCACACCATCACTGTTACTGCCACACCATCACTGTTACTGCCACACCATCACTGTTACTGCCACACCATTATTGTTAATGCCACACCACTTACTACCACAGCAACTGTTACTACCACACCATCATTGTTACTGCCACACCATCACTGTTACTGTCACACCATCACTGTTACTGCCACACCATCACTGTTAATGCCACACCATCACTGTTACTGCCACACCATCACTGTTACTACCACACCATCACTGTTACTGCCACACCATCACTGTTACTGTCACACCATCACTGTTACTGCCACACCATCACTGTTAATGCCACACCATCACTGTTACTGCCACACCATCACTGTTACTACCACACCATCACTGTTTCTGCCACACCATCACTGTTACTGCCTCACCACCACTGTTTCTGCCACACCATCACTGTTACTGCCACACCATCATTGTTACTGTCACACCATCACTGTTACTGTCACACCACCACTGTTTCTGTCACACCATCACTGTTACTACCACACCATCACTGTTACTGCCACACCATCATTGTTACTGTCACACCATCACTGTTACTGCCACACCATCACTGTTACTACCACACCATCACTGTTACTACCACACCACCACTGTTACTGCTACACCATCACTGTTACTGCCACACCACCACTGTTACTGCCACACCATCACTGTTACTGCCACACCATCACTGTTACTGCCACACCATCACTGTTACTGCCACACCATCACTGTTACTACCACACCACCACTGTTACTGCCACACCATCACTGTTACTGCCACACCATCACTGTTACTACCACACCACCACTGTTACTGCCACACCATCACTGTTACTACCACACCACCACTGTTACTGCTACACCATCATTGTTAATACCACACCATCACTGTTACTGCCACACCATCACTGTTACTGCCACACCATCACTGTTAATGCCACACCATCACTGTTACTGCCACACCATCACTGTTACTACCACACCACCACTGATACTGCCACACCATCATTGTTACTACTACACCATTATTGTTACCACCACACCATCACTTGCCACCACCCAACACTGTTACTACCACCCCCATCACTGTTATTACAACTTGAACACTATTACCACCACACCATCACTGTCACTACCACACCATCACCGATACTATCACTCCATCACTATTACCACCACACCATCACTCACTACCACACCATCACTGATACTATCACACCATTACTATCACCACCACACCATCACTGTCACACCATCACTGATACTACCGTACCAACACTGTTACCATCACACTCGCACTATAACACCATAATTATTACCATCTCCCCCACATCTCTCACTCTTACAACGCCATATATAGTGTACCGAGAAGCACACTTGGCAGAAATGAAGTGCTTTCCTGCTCAGCACACCTGGAGCAACAGAGTCCGCGGGAGTCTTGTGAGTGTAGCAGCAATCAGCAGTCGTCTAGTGCGCCATAGATAGTAGATTAAAAACAGCTAAGTAACCATTTTTCAATACAAAAAAATACGTCAGTCAGAGGTCCTGTTATCGTTAATAATCTGAAAAGCAATGATCGAAGCTTTAAATACAGATTAGAAACTCATTTTTTTTATCACAGTGGGTACGGCACATACGACTTTTGAGTCGTATGAGCTGTCTCTTATGCTTTTGACTTGTCAAGTCGGTGTTTATAATTTAATATGTATGCCATATTTATTTTGTGTGCATTAGTGGGAAAAAGTTTCCGAGGGACATGATAGACTCTCAAACTGAAGCCATTGCTCGTTTGGCTAAGGATTTGTGAGTTAGTTTCAAAACCAATATATGCATCAAAATTGTATTCCCAGTTTTGGTTAGTTTAGATTAATTAACAGAAGATTACAGTGAGCCCAAGCTTCTGCAGAGTAAACAGTGTACAATTATGGTCTACTATTTTTTTTTTTTTGCTTCACTTGTTTCATAAAGTTGCTAGGATTTGATCACAGTGCTGTAGGTAACTGTGCTGTATATGGTTATGTGTTAGATAAGTAAGACACTATACTCTAACTGTAAGGCAATCTACTCTGATTACAGGACACTATACTCTGATTGTAAGGCAATCTACTCTGATTACAGGTCATTATACTCTGATTGCAAGACAATATACTCTGATTACAGGTCATTATACACTGATTGCAAGGCATTCTACTCTGATAGCAGGACACTGTACTCTGATTGCAAGGCACTCTACTCTGATTGCACTGAACTCTACGCTCATTACAAGACACTCAACTCTGATTGCAGGACACTATATGTATTGCAAGGACATTCTATTCTGATTACAAGGCACTTTATTATGATTCCAATTTACCCATTCTAACTAAAGGCAACAATTCCTGATTAGAGCCTGTTAATTGAGCATTAGAAGACAAACAAACAAACAAACACAAACAATCATCAAAAGAAAATAACTATACAACCATTACCAAGCTTCTAAATTATCAATAAGATAAGATAAGATTAGATATTTATTCAGGTTAATGTACATACATTGAATAAATATTTTTCTAAGTAAATATGACACATAAAATACATAATAATAATATTAAAAATTCATATACATATATAAATTCTTATCCACATTCATATAGATAAGTCTAACAAAAATAAAATCGTTTTAAGGGTCTATCAACACCCCTCAAACCAGTTACTAACTTAAGTGATTATATAATATAATTTAATATAATTTCTAACTTTATCAAAGATAACACTAGTTGTAACATATGAGCTAATTTGAATATCACATATTGCTAATTTAGTTGTAATTCCGTCTAACTATAACTTTTAACTTAAATGGTGCATTTGGGATGAATTTTCATTAGATTTTGTAAATAATATTTGTAGAGAATATGTATAATGAAGAATAATGTGAACAATATCATGAAAATAGAAGACAGCTATACTATGGAGGGGGTTAAACGGCATCAATTTTCGATTGTCATTATATTCTTAAATGAAACTATATTTTTAGCTGTCGTTATATTCTTAACTGTCGATATACTCTTAACGGTCATTATATTCTTAATTTTCGTCACTGTCATTATATTATGATACTAACATTAAGTTCATAATATCCATGGGGAGGAGACGCAGCCATATGCTCGAGGGAGTGTCCCATCGCCGGCGCCCCCAAGCTCTTCTACCAGGAAGGAAAGACCTACACCTACGGGTACTCCGGCAAGTCCAAGGTCCAGCTAAAGGGTGTGGAAGGTGGACACACAGAGAGGGACTGGTCAGCACAAGTTGAACTGTCATGGATCACTCCCTGTGACATGGTCATCTCCTTGAAGCTGTCTAAGACGGATGGCGTCATTGGTGAGTGTGATGATGGTAGCCTATTTATTATGTTTTTTATGTTTCTTTTAGATGTAGTTTGTATGGTTGACCATCGGGGTCAACTCACAGTTATGTGGTGCCTCCCTACAAGATTCAGCATGTTGATAAATGCAGAATTAACTTTTGCAGCCTTCCAAAACCCATCCTTTGACAGCCTAACGTTGTCACTAGGTGTAGTAAATCATCTCATGCTGGCATAGATGTAGCCCCTACTGGTTCTTCCAATTCTTAGTCTAGCCTAACGTTGTCACTAGGTGTAGTAACTGCTAGTGCTCTCCCAGGACCAAATCTAGGCAACGCCCTGGAGAGGTACCCGCTGGTGGTGGCGGTGGCCGACGGCCGGGTTCAACAAGTGTGTACTTTTCCTGACGACGACGCCTGGTCCATCAACATCAAGAAGGGCATCGCCTCAGCCTTCCAGAACTCTCTCCCTTCTAATTCAACAACTAATTCGGGACTAAGTATTACTGAGGTGTAAAATATTTCTTACTTTTTCTCATATGAGGCTCGTTGTTCGTGTGAATCATTCACCTGCACTTTATTCACATTATTCAGTATTCCACATATTATCAGGATATATATCACGTAATGATGGCCAGCAATAATACTGCAGTTACATATTAACAATCTATTCACAAAATATGTGTGTGTGTAGTTACCTAAGTGTAGTTACAGGATGAGAGGTACGTTCGTGGTGTCCCGTCTTCCCAGTATTCTTTGTCCAATAACGCATTTAAACTACTGACGGTTTTGGCCTCCACCATTCTCACTTAATTGTTCCAACCGTCTACAACTCTGTTTGCAAAGGTGTGTGCGTGCGTGCGTGCGTGCGTGTGTCTGCTATTGAATATGAGAGGAAGGGTTAGATCCACGATCCTAGCATGATTCTTCTCTATATTTATTATGGTTTTCACTTTCATTTCCACAAAGTTCATTCAATAATTTATTAGTCCCGATACGTGTTGCCAAATGACGTGTTTCCTTTAAACTCAACATCTTCAGAGGCAGAGTAAAAAGTAGATACAAGTTAGCAAAAGTAACTGTGTATTCCATGTATGTCAGGTCTTACCCAGTCGATGCCAGCTGGGACAGTATGTAATTATCAAAATAAAGCAACAGGCTCAAAAGATAATCTAGCTCCAATTGCCTGAGTCAGTAGGTGTGGTAGAATGGTCCTAAGTGCAGGCTGGCTCTTAACAGTTGATCGAGTGTATTTGAAACGCAGTGCTTCGGCTATTTCTAATCTTCTGTTGTCGTTGGAACAGTTGATTGTTTTGGTGATAGTTACGACCCTGGGTTCTTCAGTGGAAACCAGAGGTCAAAATAGAACTAAATAAGCTACGTTAGAGTAGCAAAACGCAACTCGATGTGATATTGTTTGTGTGTGTGGATCATTAACCCCTATCACCAACTCTTCCTGCATCATGAGAGCCGTTGAAAAGACGCTTCCGACGATAAGGAACCTTTCATGAGTGTATTTTTTTATTTCATTATTATCTGGATATATTTCACTCGAGGCAGTTCCAGAGTTGAAGTCTCTATCAATATTGATATTAGCAAGATGATATATATTCAATGTTAGGTTTTGTATATTAGCAGTAGTTACATATTATTCAATCAACATATCGGATTAGGCTGTTGATGAGTGGTGGATAATTTGTGGAGTGCTAAATTTTTAGCACAGTTGGTCTGAGAATGTTGCATGATTGAAGCTTTGCAAAGACTGTTCCTATAGCTCTCTAAACCCATGCCTGGCATTAAGAAATGTGTCGAGTGAATCAGCTGTTTTGTGTATTATACCGCTCAGCTAAGAGAAGAACTTGCAGGCATGGGCTTAAGGCATGAGCCAGATCTACCTAAATAGATAATACTAAAGGCTTCTGCGTCGTTATCTCCCGCCAGAGCGTGTATTTCTGTCTGGTGGAGAAAGTCTCTCGTCCTAGCGTGTCTACTTCTGCAGCTACAGCTCTGCAAAACACTCCATCTAGGTCATCATTTCGGCTATGATGTCCTCTATAAAAGTAGAGGTGCCGCCTCCAGCAACCCGTTGAAATTGTCGATCATAGTGAGGCTATATGTCTCTCATCATCATGGAAAAATGCGGTCCATTACAGTAGGCCATGGTGTACATGGTAAAAGATGCAGTGGGACCGGGAAGCGGCCCAGGGTTGGAGAAGAGGCCAGCAGTCTTAGCAAGCTGGTACTGGAGGGATTTGACCCCAATAAAGATGTCGCGCCTCATTCATGGCCCCACGTAGCGATCTCCTACCAGGTGTGTCCCCACCCTGGAATCCGGGTGGAAGATGCCGGGAAGGGTGTCGAAGGTCCTACCAGGAAACGCTATACCTGCTTGATGGGGTTCTGGGAGTTGTTCTACTCCCCAAGCCCGGCCCGAGGCCAGGCTTGACTTGTGAGAGTTTGGTCCACCAGGCTGTTGCTTGGAACGGCCCGCAGGTCCACATACCCACCACAGCCCGGTTGGTCCGTCACTTCTTGAAGAAAATGATCTAGTTTTCTCTTGAAGATGTCCACGGTTGTTCCGGCAATATTTCTTATACTTGTGGTATGAGGATGCGTTTTGTCCGTGGAAACATAAGGGGTAAGATGGCCGTAGTATGTCCACCAGCACGAGCCCTGATAAGCGGAGGTATAGAGAGCTCGTATTCCTGTTGGACTGCCGCTAATTCTCAGTTCGAGGTTAGATCTGCAGTTGTTACAGAACAGGTAGTGTCTGCTGATGGGAAGACTGACACTCTGAGTACGTCCGAAGGCTGCAGGAGTAAGGAGATCCCTTCTTCCAGTGCGCAGCTACTTTAAGGATGATTGATTGATGAAGATTAAATCATCCAAGAGGTGACACGGGCATGAATAGCCCGTAGTGTAAGGAACGTTGTTGTTGTTTAAGATTTAGCTACTGGGGACAAAACGTTCCAAGTAGCACGGGCTATGGTGAGCCCGTAGTGGACTTACCTGGCATAGGACCAGGGCTTGTGTGGGGTAAGGAACGTTGTTGTTGTTGTTATAGATTCAGCTACTCGGAACAAGTTCCAAGTAGCACGGGCTATGGTGAGCCCGTAGATATCCCCGGCAGGTGTGAGGGGGAGAGAGGGGGGCGGAGATAATGGGAACACCACACCCTCCCCCCCCCCATATATTACTTCCTAAGGAATAGTTCTTTGAAAATTTTGTAATATCAGTTTCAGAAAGAAATTTGTTAAACATAACAGCACCGCAAAGCACGTATTGTTATCTATTTAAAACTAATTATATAATTTTTAAAGTAATATTTGTAGCTTGCGATAACAAAAATAAATTTACATTAACTTTCATATTAAAATCAATGCCATAATGGACACTTTTTTCAGATAACTTAATAACGTCGCACTGCGCAAAAAATTCTAGTAAACATCCATTTTTCACGTTTCTCAACAGACAGACGTGGTAGGAACGTGCCCAACGAGGTACGAGGTGCAGAACCATGGAGACAGAGTCATTGTGAAGAAGGAGAAGAACCACCGCCTGTGTAAGCAGCGTTACCCGACCCCTGCTGAGACCCAGGTTCCCTGGCTCAAAGGTCCTCTGCCGCTGGAAGAGTCCCGCTCTGTGTGTAAACAAGAGATCAGGAACGGAATCTACTCCAGCATCACCTGTGAGGATAAGAACGTGGTCAGACCCAGCTATGGTGCCTATAAGTATATTGAAGCCAGACAGGAGTCCACTCTGAGATACATCTCAGAATCCAACGACCAATCAGGTGCCGCCTCTGCCATCCCTCAAGCTAACATGGAACGCAAGAGTCTCCGGTATGACCACGATACCCTCAAGAAGGACCCGTCCATGGTGGCCCAGTTGGACCAGACCATGAGTCAGATCTGTGAGAAGACTAAAGATGCCGTTGAGCGTGACGTTGCTGCTCTGGTAGCCTTGGCTTTACATCTCTTGCGCCGGGTACCAGAGGATGCTGTAGAACAGACTTTGGTTAAAATCCGCAATGGAAGTTACTGTGAAGATTGGAGAAAACTCGAAAACCTTTTTTTAGACGTTGTTTCCTTCGTGCACGAGGTCGGTGCCGTAAAGGTTATGGTAAGCCAACTGGTGAGTGGGCAGGCCACCGGAGGTCGTGCTGCCCTCTACACTGCGGGCCTCTACCTACATACCCGCCCCACCTCTAGTGACATTGAAGCTCTCGTACCAGTCTTTGAATCCCGACTAAGTCTGCCATTTGTGACTCTGGCTGCAGCCTCTATGGTGAAGGCCTATTGTCATGACAGTTCCCTGTGTGATAACGTAACATCTGTAAGGACAATTGTTCAAGCACTAAACAATAAAATTCAAAGCCAATGTTCGCCTCTGAGTGACGAAGACACACAAAATGAAGCTCTCGCCTCACTTAAGGTCTTGGGTAACATGGGCTTGATGACTCCTGAGGAAGCCACGTCAGTTATCAGGTGTATGAAGACTGAAGGAGTGCTGACGAGTGTTCGCGTGGCCGCCGCTCAGGCCTTCAGACAGTCACAGTGTGCGCCCTCCGTAAGTATTGGTATTGATCACATCACCCACATTGACTGTAGATTCACAAAACAGTACATTAGAAATTATTAATTTTAAATCATTGCTGATCATGAACAATATACATTTCGCGTTCCTCTTCTTCATCAGACTACCGAGCAGCTCATCAAAATTGCGATTGATTCTACTTCAAACACAGAAGTTCGAATTGCTGCCTACCTCGCAGCGATCCGGTGCGTCCAGGAAGGCGACTTGGAGACCATTCTTGCTAGCCTGGCGGGAAGCGAGGATACACAGGGTAATGTCTCACATCCCTCAAGTAAACAAAAGCTTAAACAAAATATATGTTAAATAGTGCTCATAGTTTTTATTTATTTATTAGGATTTCTGAGTGTTTAATTCCTCCATCCTTCCCTGTATAAACTGAGACTCAATAACTTGCATTATTGAGGCTCATTTAATTCACTGGGATCGTCGGAGCCTGGAACAAAAGCGAGAGCCAATCGCGCTACTGGCAGTACTCTGAACATTCACAGTAAGGAAGGATATCATACTTACCTGACTGGTATTCAAATGACTAAACTTTCCCAGGAGTGCTACTGAGTAACGAGGTATTTAGGTCTCCGGGTGAAGGATGAGGGAAGCCTAAATACTTAGTAACTCAGTAGCACTCCAGGGAAGGTTTAAAGTCTCAGTTAGGTACCTCAGAGATTCTTCCTCATTACGAGTGCTCATAGTACAGTCGGTAGAACGATGGGCTTGAGCTTTTTCAACCCTAATTCAAGATATCTATACATATGCATCCACATACACGCACACATATATATATAGAGAGAGGATATGCACACTGCATCCATGGCTCCTGCCCGCCATCTGAGGAGCTGGAGGAACAAGACAACCTGTGACAAGTAGTCTTGTACCAGGCATGTAACCAATGTTATGACCCCTTTTTGTGTAATAAAATTTTAAATAAAATAAAACGCAAAATACAAAAAATATAGGGGGTGGTAGGAGAAGACAATATGTGAGAAATTTTAAATCGATAATGATATTACTGCAAGTCATGAACCAAGAGTGAGTGCCTGCTTACCTTACATTTCAGTTCGTGGGTTCATACTGAGTCACCTGGTGAACCTCCAGGAGACCAACTCTCCGCACAAGGGACACCTCCGATACCTCCTGACCAACATTCTCCTTCCCAGAGACTTCGAGACTGACGTGAGGAAATATTCTCGCAACATAGACGTGTCATACTTCTCCTCGTCCCTGGGTGCTGGTGCCGGCGTGGAGTCCAACATCATCTACTCTCCGGGATCCTTTGTCCCTCGCTCTGTTGACTTCAACCTCACCGCCGCGTCAGGCGAGGCTCTTATGGACATTGGCGAAGTTGGCGTACGCCTTGAGGGTTTAGATCCGATGCTTGAGAAGGCCTTCGGACCTAGAGGTTACCTAAGAAGAACTAGTCCGGCTAAAATGTTTAATTATATTCTTAATTTCCTGGAAAAAGAGGGTAAGGAGATCATTGATAATATCCGGAGAATGCTAAGAGAAGATGAGCAAATTGATATGGCTTCATTAACCGATTTTTGGGATGAAATTTATTGTTGTGGTGGACCTGACGTTGTTCGTGCTGATATATTTGCTCGCTTTATGGGACAAGAAATATATTTCTCTTCTTTGTCTGGCAACTTGGACGACATAGCTGCAAGTGGAATAGGCAGAACGATCGGCTCGTATATTACACAGATTCTTCACCAAATTAAAAATGTACATGTTACTTCTACAAGAACTGCTCAGTTATACCTGGATTACTCCTTCCCCACCATTCAAGGGACACCATTCAAATTCAAACTAGAAGGTACAGCCGTTACTGGACTTCAGTTGGAAGGATCTCTGAACATATTAGATTTATTTTTTAACTTCAGAAACGGGCAGAACGTTCTCAAAATCCTCCCAAGCCTGTCTGTACAAATAGACAATTTTATTGGCTTTGACGATTACCTCAGTCAGACAGGCATCAAGACGAACTCCACCATCTCGACTAGCAACGGTTTCTCTCTCAGCGTCAAGGCCAAGAATAAGTATGAGCTGGTAATTCAGTGGGACCTTCCTGAGAAGATGGAAGTTATTAATGTGAAGAGTGAGACATACCTCATGATGAGTGAGAGAGGCAGACCAGAGACCAAGGTCATCCCACAATCCATGAAGGACACCAGGATCAGGACCCATTCATGTATCAACAGTCTTGAACCCGCGCTAGGTCTCAAGTTCTGTTATGAACTGGACATCCCGGATGTCTTCCGTAGCAACTCTCTGCCACTTGGGGCCCCGGCCATTGCCAAGCTATACGTCGAGAAGGAAGAGCCATCCATAATAGGTTATAATATTACATATCTTAATAAAAGAAAGGAGACTAGCCAATATATTTTATTGAAAATAGATACCCTCGGATCTTCTAAACCTAGAGAAGCTGAATTACTTATCTCGTTCTCCAAACAAGGCTATTCTGTCTCGATCTCCGCCAGTTTTGACTCTCTGACTTTCAGTAGTGGAGTCTGGATCACAATTATCAATAGTGAAGATTATAAGGCCATCCTGGTTTACACAAAATTCAGGAACGCTCAAACGGAACTAACACGGGGACTTAAAGTAGATTTCAGGACAAAGTCATCGCTGAGTGACAAAGAGTATGAACTAAATGTCTTCAGCAGCCCGCTAAAAAACTTTCCCCTCGCCTCCAAAGTCGTGGAAATGAAGCTCGCCAAGACAATCAATCCTCCCGAAGTTTCTATGGATTTTCTCTGCGGAACAAGAAATTATTTAAGAAATTATTTCGACTTGAATTTTGAAGGTTCTATTTTCTTTTTGTTCATGCATACCCGGCTGAAAATTTAGTTGGCTGCTTTTACATGATTATACAACAATTGTATACTGCAATAATACTTTACGTGAATATTGCCTGAGAGTACACTAAACCGTTTGTTTACAGTGGTCGTAGACGTGAAGGACGCCCAGTACCTCAACGTGTCTCTACCCACGAGGCTCCGCAAGCTAGAGTTTGACAGCGGTCTTAGAGACTGGCAAGTGAACGCCTTCATCCTGCAGACGAGAGAGTCAGGCGAGAACACCCAGCACTCCTCAGCCTTCAGAATAACCCGAAGGAGGAAGGAAGTGATCGCGGTTGAGGCCACCCACACTACACAAGGAAATCTTTACGATAACTTCATCATTAGAACTACAGCTTTAGGTGAGTAATTAATTATCATTGTCACATCAGAAATCAGGAGTTTCCCCTCGTAAAAAAATAGTGAATTAGAAATAATGAATTAGAATTAGAAACAGAGAAAGGAACGACCTCTTAAGTTATCTGGCAATACTTTTCATTTGCAAGTTTAGGACATTAGTTATATTTTGGTTGAATATCAACATGTACTGGAGCCAATCCGGGCAGAGCCTTCATAAAACTGGAAGAACGGTTAAACTTTTATCTTCAACTGTCCATTAAAGGTGGTGAAGGGTAGGCAAGATGGCGAAGGGTAGGGAAGGTGGTAAAGGATAGGGAAAGTAGTGAAGGGTAGGGAAGGTGGTGAAGGGTAGGGAAGGTAGTGAAGGGTAGGGAAGGTGGTGAAGGGTAGTGAAGGGTAGGGAAGGTGGTGAAGGGTAGGGAAGGTAGTGAAGGGTAGGGAAGGTGGTGAAGGGTAGGGAAGGTGGTGAAGGGTAGGGAAGGTAGTGAAGGGTAGGGAAGGTAGTGAAGGGTAGTGAAGGGTAGGGAAGGTGGTGAAGGGTAGGGAACGTGGTGAAGGGTAGGGAAGGTGGTGAAGGGTAGGGAAAATGGCGAAGGATAGGGAAGGTGGTGAAGGGTAGGGAAGGTGGTGAAGGGTAGGGAAGGTAGTGAAGGGTAGGGAAGGTGGTGAAGGGTAGGGAAGGTAGTGAAGGGTAGGGAAGGTAGTGAAGGGTAGTGAAGGGTAGGGAAGGTGGTGAAGGGTAGGGAACGTGGTGAAGGGTAGGGAAGGTGGTGAAGGGTAGGGAAGATGGCGAAGGATAGGGAAGGTGGTAAAGGATAAGGAAAGTTGGTAAGTGTGGGGTTTTCTATTTTGCTTTCCCGACTGCAATGCGTACGTCGCCAATGTACATGTGGCAGACGCTTCACGAAGCTGTCGGAATCAGCAGAGAAAATACGAGAGCAACCGTACAGGGCCTGGGAGCAAGGTCGAGTTAGAGTCCTTGAGGGTCTCTTCTCAGACTAGCCTCACCTGGTCCTGGTCCACGTTGATCGTTGGAATCTCCTCAATGCTTGAAACACTGTAAGGGACTCCTAGGCTCCTCATCACATTTATAGATTAGTGAATTAGGCAACTCGGTGTTGGAGACACCTGGAGCTGAAGGCTTGAGTAAATAGTTGGCAGTATTCAGAAGTGGTTCAACGGAAACACCGCATAAAGCTTAACAGTAGTTTATTTACTAACTTAACCACTAATACAAAGGGTGCTTGATTTACTTTAGATTGGTGTCAGAAAGGCTATGGTTGCATTAGCGAGACTCTTGACGTCTGGCTAATCGACTCGGATCCACTCGTGGCGAAACACCAAACTTAACACAGTTGACAGCCAATCATTAACACGGTAAACCTAACTGCCGGTATGCAAAGGGATTACAAGAGTTCCAACCGGATACTCGGGTACTGATGATATGCAATAACTCTCAAATACACTGTCAATGGGACAGGCAATAACATGCACAATAATAATATCACACAATACTAAATGTGTGGTGTATGTGAAACTCACATTCACAGACGAGTGTAATGTCGTGATACCACACAGATAAACACGCATACACCGTCGGGTGTCTTCACCTATACCTGTGCCAGGTATGAGAAGGTGAGAACTGTGGTTGATGCCTCAGATCAACACAGACACAATAAAACAATGACAAGATCTTGTACTTACAGGTGGGGTACCTCTCTTATTCTATCACTCACTCAGACACATTTATGCAAGAACTCGTAGGTGGCCTGACAGCTGGGCGCTCGTTCTAACGTGAGACCATTGGCGACAGGCTTTCCCACAAACCGTACTTGACACGGGGTACTCGCAGGAGGGCACGCTGTATGTCAACAGACACACGCACACACTCTGGCACTGGCAGTGAGTAAGGGTGATGACGTCACGTAGTACCGTGAGGCAGGGCGGCTGGCGGCTCGAGGTACCGAGGTACTTAGGTACTAGCTACACGCTCTGGACAGTGGTGGCTGCAGGTTATATGGTTCCATGCAGGTACACTGTGGTAAAGTCACACACAGGTTACTTAGGCGGTGGCACTGCCTTAGTTCACCCTAGGTCACTCACAATGATCTCAACTTGTCACCAGGGGCCTCGTAGCCTGGTGGATAGCGCGCAGGACTCGTAATTCTGTGGCGCGGGTTCGATTCCCGCACGAGGCAGAAACAAATGGGCAAAGTTTCTTCATCCTGAATGCCCCTGTTACCTAGCAGTAAATAGGTACCCGGGAGTTAGTCAGCTGTCACGGGCTGCTTCCTGGGGGTGGAGGCCTGGTCGAGGACCGGGCCGCGGGGACACTAAAGCCCCGAAATCATCTCAAGATAACCTCAAGATAACCTCAAGGGGTTACCTGATACCAGTCTGTTTTGCTCTGGCGATTTGTCACTAGGCTTCTAAACAGTATATTCACAGTTGCGATTCCGGGCGAGTGTTGGTATATCGAAAAGACGCTGAGTTTAACTTGACGGTGAGGAATAGACGGTGTTCTTCTGTCTATTGGCCGATAGACAGAACAGGACACGTCCTCTATGCAAGGGCTCCCTCACGTGAATGCTCTTGCCAGCGGCTGTAGGGCATCTCGTGGGACACAACACAAGAGATTACAATTGACCAATGGCATGGCAGCAAAAGAGCGGGAACCAATCATATTGATCGTTTCCTGATCAGTAGCAGAGATGACGTCATGAACACGTTACGACTACGTCACAGTTGTTATTCTCCATCGCACCGGTTGAGGCTGACCCCAGAGGTCAGTCGCCTCGCTGGCGTCTCCTCTCCCTCTCTCACGCTGGCACCTCCTATGTACTCACTGACCCTTTGTGGCAAGTATGCTTAACTTCCCTATATCTACTTCCTGCCTGGACATACGGCAGCCTCCATTTTATAAACGTATTCCTGGTTAAGTGGACATCCTGGAGATACCCAACACGCCAGTTTACTATCCAGGGTTAACAGAGATAGGGCTTGTGCACGATATCGGTGCACTGTGCACTGCAATGAGCCATTCAAGTCAGCTGTGGGAGAATCTTGAGAGCATTCTCTCACAGTAAGAGTAGGGAAGGTGGTGAAGGGTAGGAAAGGTGGTGAAGGGTGGGGAAGATGGTGAAGGGTAGGGAAGGTGGTGAAGGATAGGGAAGGCAGAGAATGCTCTCTCTCTCTCTCTCAATTAAAAAGTGTTTAATTGTATGAAAATATAGTACCCTTAAATCTGATCATGTAGGGAATATTTGATGAGCTTGAGACTAACTTTCAGTTAAGGTGAGTCACACACAGTACAAGGCTGCCACGACGGTGCAGAACGGTGGGGACACGACGGGCGTCTCCGTGCACCTGACCCGCGCCGGAGACAAAGCCAAGCTGGCCACGCTGGAAGCCTTGCACACCTACTCTGGCAAGCCCTATGGCATCATTCTCCTGGTAGGTCTCTGATGGTATTAATATTAGGCACGGACTCCTTTGATCGGTTATACCAACATTTGTCAAGACTCCAGTGCATATTGTTCTCATATATCATTACGGATTTTGTCAATCTATCTATCTATCTATCTATCTATCTATCTATCTATCTATCTATCTATCTATCTATCTATCTATCTATCTATCTATCACACAATGGTTAATTTACGAAGAATTTTTTTTGTCTCAGGTGGACATTCCGAGGTACATGGAACCCATTGAGTTCGAGTTTACGACCGCGATAACAGAGGAAAATATACTCCAGCTGAAGTTCGGTCTGACGTATGGCAACCAGGTCATCCTTCGAGTATTTGGTCCCGTCACGTTTGAAACCTCTTCAGCCTTTTTCAAGTTTAAAGCAGCGATAACAGTCATCACAGCGGTCAGTGGACGCCATTTTGTGTCTGCCGTCGTCAACATCGCCAACAACACACAAGGGCTATCATTTACCTGTAAAAGACATCGACGGGTGATCGTGAGCGTGGACTGCAGCGCGGTGACAGTCACCCGCCAGGAGACGGTCACGGCGGCCCGGGTCATGCTCCCTGGCTTTGTTGACTTCACCACCGACATCATCACCAACGACCGCTTCGTATACATCACCCTCAATGGTCAGCTGTCCTTGGCCAACTCGTACCCTCATAGATTGAGAGGCTACACCAACGTCGACTTGGAGAACAAGAACGCCAAGGTGGACATCTCGTGGGATGCGGACCATGAACCTGACAAGAAAATCAACGTGGACGTTATGGTTGTCATAGCGGCCGGCCGCCCGAGCAGGCTGTACCTACAGTAAGTGAGACTCGATCACGAAGGTAGCCATATTTGTTTAATATTACTAATTCTCAGTGTATATATATATATATATATATATATATATATATATATATATATATATATATATATATATATATATATATATAATATGTCGTACCTAGTAGCCAGAACGCACTTCTCAGCCTACTATGCAAGGCCCGATTTGCCTAATAAGCCAAGTTTTCATGAATTAATTGTTTTTCGACTACCTAACCTACCTAACCTAACCTAACATAACTTTTTCGGCTACCTAACCTAACCTAACCTATAAAGATAGGTTAGATTAGGTTAAGTAGGGTTGGTTAGGTTCGGTCATATATCTACGTTAATTTTAACTCCAATACAAAAAAATTGACCTCATACATAATGAAATGGGTAGCTTTATCATTTCATAATAACAAAATTAGAGAAAATATATTAATTTAGAAAAACTTGGCTTATTAGGCAAATCGGGCCTTGCATAGTAGGCTGAGAAGTGCGTTCTGGCTATATATATATATATATATATATATATATATATATATATATATATATATATATATATATATATATATATATATATATATATATATATATATATATAATAATAATAATAATAATGTGAGTGGACAAATGCTGTGTTAAATATTGTATGTTCAATGATTTTACATTAGTGATGGAATGTTCTCAGTAGCAGAAAACTTGAACGGTAAAAGTTGTTATTTAAATGACTCAGAAGTTTAAAGTGAAACATATATCAAAGTCAATAACCTGAAAAGTGAATATACCTGTAGGATGTATCAATTACTAATGTTAGGCCTACTTATTTAATCAACCAAAGACTTGTTTAAATACAAATTTTGTTTTTCAACTACCTCTACTTCAATATTGACCTTGAGAACTCTGGCCAGCGTGACACTCTGCAAAACTTGTAAATAGATGTACAATATTGAGTTAAATCAAAGTAAAGTGTGTGGCTCAAGTTCAAGTTCAAGTATGTTTATTGAGATAAGCAATAAATACATCTCAAAGGGATAGAGTAGCTTAGGCTATTTCTACCCCCCCCCCAAGTGTGTGGCGTAACCTCAGAACCATTATAATCGTATTAATCTGCTTATTTCCCGGTGACATTGTACAGAGGAGACGTGGAGTACCAGAGCATTACCTACCCCGTGGTCCTGGAGGCCTCGGTGGCCAACCTCCTCCGCCAACGCTATGAAGACTGTACCTTAACCCTCGTGATCCGAGCCCCGGAGAACAAGAATTTATCCTTGGAAATTACAAACGCTTTCCAACATCATGCGTCCTCAGCCTCCATAGACACAGGCCTCCACTACAAGAGTATGCAGGACAAGGAGTACGCGTTCGCGAGTCACACCTACTTGGAGAGGTTTAAGGCCCCGTTCAGTTTTATGTACACCTTTCATGCGGGCTTCACATCGCCAAGAGGACAAACAGCGAGTGTGAGATTGGAAGCCAAGCACAGGTACACCCCCGCGGAGCGAGTCGCATACATCCAGGTAAGAATTTGTCCTCGAAGTGAACAATTCTGTACTACCTTATACAGTTTTGTAATGTGTTTAGGCTCGTGTATGAAAGGTGGAATTTGAAAGAATTGGGTTTAACCGTGTGATCGTCTTGGCGTTGGTAGACTTGGAAAAATGGAATTTGTATCTTCTTGAAAGAAAGTTAGTCCTCTTGAATGAATGATTGGGGTTTACTGTATGATTTAATATTTTAAGTTTCTAAGGTCAGCTGTGCCTTTTTTCAAGAATTATCATCCCCGTAGACCTCAGTCTGTCATATTCAGCAACCATCTATGTGGCCTTTCAAATTAAATTCTGATATTCATATTAGTTTCTCAAATTTGGATAAGGAATCTTTATAAGTGACTTAAAAACTAGTAAAAACACTCAAACTTAATACTTTGCATAAATGCTTTAGTATGGGATAATACCACATGTTTAAAAATGATTTAAATTAATTATGTTAAATGTATAATAACAAGATTTAGTTTAAAATTTGTTAATAATATCTATAGATATGTAAAATCCTGTTAATTATAAAGATTTATAATCAGAATCCAATTTTCATAAATGTGAATAGCGATCTAAGGGTTATATAAGGGGTTATGTTTTGGGATATTTAGCTAAACAGGTGTAAATGAATGGTTGGAGACCACAGTTAATGGGAAGAATTTTCAGGATTAGATCTTAGAAGAGAGAGCGGAAGTGGTGATCAAACTTAAACTCACCTTCAACTTTTTGTACCACAAATTTTGAGTGTTAGTCAACAAAATTTGCTGATATTCTTATGTATATAATTTCTATTACTTTTGAATTTATTATTGTCGTTATTAATGCATATTTGTAGCTTAATGAAACAATTGTCGTGTTATATAGAGCCAAACTTTCTTTCAGGGAAGTGTTTCTTTTCCTGCAATGAAGGAGCCATTGAAGTTGGAATTCAAATCCAACCAAACTGAAAACCTCTACAGCTTAGGATGGATAGCAGAGGCAAATTTTCCAGCCACCATGTATAACATTGAACTTTTGTTAGGCCCTGGAGGGTCTATCAGATCCTTTAATTCGTTTCTAAATGTCACTGCTATCAAGGATTTTACCGACGCCGTGGTCAAGTTGCTGGAAGTCGAAATGTGGTGCTTTGGTAAATTTTGTGATATAGATAACAATGCAATTTATATATATCACTACCGTTTCCACAAGCCAACACCCATCACATATTCCATGATATTCAAGTCCCCATCCCGCACTATGGAGGGGGAAGCTGAGTATTCTCCTTCACAGTCAAGTCTCAAGTTCTATCCTAACAGGGATCACAGTGAAGATAAATACCAGATCGCCGCCACATCCTCCCACAGCAACTGGGATCAGGAGTCCAAGTACGAGGGTCGCATCAGTCACCCAGTTCTAACCAAAGACATGCTAGTTGAGGTTCAGTTTTCGAGCGGTGGAGGGAACCTCACAGGCTCCATCGAACTGGACATCTTCCCAGATACAGCGGACAAAATAACAGGTACTCTTCAGTCATCCATGATCGCCAATAACACCGTCTTGATTGAGGCACTGTTCACCTCCAGGGTGAGTATATCTGTGTGTGTGCAGCTGTTGATGAACACGCAGGCAACATGTAAACATATATAATAATAATAATAATAATAATAATAATTTTTATTTAGGTAAGGTACATACATAAAGAGATTTTACAAAGTTTGTTATATATATAGTTATATTATATATATATTATATATATATCATGTTACTGGTGGGCCTTTAACAGGATGTACTCATGTGTTGGAACTACCTACTTGTTTATGGCTTAACATATGCGTCTGGGAAACTGTGCGGAGATTCACCATCATTTGTTTTGTCTAATATTTACAAAGCTCTTCCATTTCAATAATAAGATTAATTTCAAATTATTTGTTTTGTGTTTCTAGATATTCAAAAATGGGTCGAAACTTATAGTGAAGATTGGCAGTACGCCACACACGACTGGATTCGACGTTATGTTACAGCGAAATGCCACTTCCGAAGTGTCCTTGCAAGTGTCGGCCAAGTACGACACAATCCCAGGCGGAGAGGCGACAGTGGCTTTCCAGGTGATGAACGACGAGGGTGCCGTGGTGGATGTTGCTGGCGTGATGGAGCGGGAGGAGGTTCCTGAGTGTAAAGGCCACAAGGTCAAAGCTGCGGTTATCACTTCCTTCCTCGGAAGTTACGATATGTACTTAAAAGTTGGCAGACCATTTTACTTCGAGATGACAACCGACGGCCACGGTAGCCTGAAGTCTTATACTATAAAGTTGGAGTTCCAGACGCTTAAAAACTTCGAGGCTACGCTATCCGTGCACCGTAAACTTCTACATGAGACACATCCTGTTGTTATGGCCCGTATTAAACCGCTCTCATTTAACTTGATCGATGTTGAGCTGGCCTACAAGAGAGACGAATATAAAATGATACAGGTAAACCTTTAAAGTCGCTTCTGTAACACTCACAAAATAATCACATAATGTTACAAAAAAACTACATGTAGAGGTATTGCTGACAAAAACAGATTGATTTAGTAACATTTCCAAACTGCTATCTAACCCCTTTCTATTAAAAAACTTTTTATACACAACAGTGTGCACCTACCTTACTAACCTAAAGCAGCTTCGCACACAAACCTCTTACTTACCAAATACGAATTGATCATCAATATACAAATTGTATGTCCCTCTACTCACAACAATACGGTAAGTGAAGCAGATGATATTAATGATGTGAGCGTCGCTACAGGACACTGTGTTAGAGGAGTGTGTGTATGTCGTCAAGACATGGCTGGAGTGGAGCAACATGGAGTACCAGAGGCTGGTGCACGAAGCTCGCGCTCAAAACATAACCTTCCCGCCTGCGGAGCTCAGCACGCTGATGGGCAAGATCTTACTGGATATGTCAGAGATCTACCAAAACCTGAGAGAAGACGAGTTGACTCCCGCGTACGAGTTCTTCAGCAGGATTGTGGCTCATCCCGGTGTGACATACGCACGGGAGGTGGCCTACCGCACCGGGGTTGTCCTGCGGTGGGCGCTCAACCACCTCCCCAGACACAACCTCCAGCCTTACCGCGAACATATCAACTGGAGAAAAGAAACTAAGGGATTTAACTTCGTAGTTAAAGAAGGTAAGTAGAAATCGAATTGATATTATAATAAAAATAATCAAATAACTCGCTTCTCAAATCACTTTCCGAGAAGTGCCAGATATTTCGTGACTATTGACAACGATTTCCACTTGGACTTAACTCCATGCTAAGTTTGCTTTCTTTGAAATACCCACGCCCTAATCTAACTCAAGATAACCTCTAATACCATCTGCTTTTTTGTAATTTCTTATGAGTCTCACAAGAGACTCATTAGAAAGTCAAGGTACAGAATGCCGCTATCCTTTCCGCTATCAACTACTTTAAATGTACTGGAAAAAGAACTAGAGGAAATTTGTTAAACACGAGCAGCACGTAGTAAAACAATCTTGTTAATCGAAAAACATATAATCTATGTTTTTCCAGATGTAAACAAATGTCTTTTGTGAGGGCCGAATCAAGCAATGTTCCTACAGTATACGTTACGTACGATAATTCGACACAAACGTCGTCGTTTTCTTTATCTTCTGGTGTGTGGCTTGATCATCAATTCGACACAAACGTCGTCGTTTTCTTTATCTTCTGGTGTGTGGCTTGGTCATCAATTCGACACAAACGTCGTCGTTTTCTTTATCTTCTGGTGTGTGGCTTGGTCATCAATTCGACACAAACGTCGTCGTTTTCTTTATCTTCTGGTGTGTGGCTTGGTCATCAATTCGACACAAACGTCGTCGTTTTCTTTATCTTCTGGTGTGTGGCTTGGTCATCAATTCGACACAAACGTCGTCGTTTTCTTTATCTTCTGGTGTGTGGCTTGGTCATCAATTCGACACAAACGTCGTCGTTTTCTTTGCCTTCTGGTGTGTGGCTTGGTCATCAATTCGTCACAAGTCATCTATCTTCTTTCTTAAAAATTGATACCACATTAGCAACCCTCCATGACTCAGATACACTGTTCGATTCTAATAATTTATTAAATATGCAAGGCAGGGGTCTCGCTAAACTGTTTATTTACATTCCCTGGGAAACATCTAGTTTGGTCTTGGGGACATGTTAGGCATTAATTGTTCTATTTCTTTAATAACTTCCTGGAAACTACTAAACCAGTCAACTTGTCCTGTTCATCACCTACGTAGAGTTGTTTAGCTGTAAGCTTAATATAAATTTTTTCTCTAGTATATACAGAGACAAAGTGCTTATTTAAAATACTAGCCATTTCTTTGTCTCATTAACAGTTACCTGAATTGTCTCAGTTTTCAGTGGCCCCAATCTTCCCCCAAATAGTAAAAGCGCTGTACATATCATACATATGTAATTTATTTCAATTATTATAATAACAGCTTCTAAGTGCTTAGATATAATCATTAACAAATGTTTGACAAAACACATTGCCAATCCCATGGTCTGGGAAATGCGCCCACAGCCGCGGTGAGGGTGATACGCGCCATCTTGCTGGTCGACGGCGGCGCCTGGGTGCGGCACCACCTCTTCCTGCTCAGACACTCCTCCATCTACGCCGCCCTCAAGAAGGAGGTCGATGCCATGATGAGGCACCATCCGCAGGAGTACGAGGCCATCCAGCAGGTCGTGGCGCAGGTGGAAGACGTCCTCGAGGCAGATCTGGACGACATACAGAAGCATCCCCTCGCTCTGGGCGTTGCCGTCTTGTTCTTCAGGAAGATTGATGAGGCGAGTAAGGACTTACGCGGGTGCTTTCTGATGGGAGGGCTGAGATAAGGGAAGGGAACTAAGTTTGATTATATGCTTATTTTGTGAGGCTAGTTGTATTTTTGAGGCTGGGTGTTTTTTATGAGGCTAGGTGTGTTTGTGAGTGGGTGTGTTTATGAGTGGGGGTGTGTGTGAGTGGGTGTGTTTGTGAGTGGGTGTGTTTGTGAGTGGGTGTGTTTGTGAGTGGGTGTATTTATGAGTGGGGGTGTGTGTGAGTGGGGGTGTTTGTGAGTGGGTGTGTTTATGAGTGGGGGTGTGTGTGAGTGGGTGTGTTTGTGAGTGGGTGTGTTTATGAGTGGGGGTGTGTGTGAGTGGGTGTGTGTGTGAGTGGGTGTGTTTGTGAGGTTGGGTCACGCCCGCCAGTATTTTAATATACTGGGCACAAGATACCAAACTTTCCCCTTGGCTTTCTTTATGTACTGTTTCGTTGAGCTTATCTTATAGTTTCTTGCAATTTTTAATTATTTTAATCGAATATTTGGGTAATATATGTTGATATAATAATAGAACATGCATAAAATACATTTATTTCTGTATAAGATTGGAGCGGTAAGCGGCTGCGCCCGGGTCTCTTTCCCCCCTCTCCCAATCTCCCGCCACTCCGCCTCTCCCAATCTTCCACCCCTCTTCCAATCTCCCTCCTCTCCCCCTCTCTCAATCTCCCTCTCTCTGTCTCCCTCCTCACCCCCTCCCCCAATCTCCCAACACTTATCTCTCCGTCACCACCTTCCATCCTAACTAACAATTAGCATGAGGAATCTTAGTGAGGATGAAATGTTTTTATTTAGTGAGCTTGACAATTAGTATGATTTGCCACTTCCTGCAAAGTGTGACCTCAACCACCCTGTGCACTGCCCGGACCCCAGACCACTTACCCTGCAGAGTTTCGAGAGGCCAGCCCCAGGCGTCTGGCCGCTTACCTTGAACAGACCAAACACAAACATGCTGTGTTATAGGTATAGATTAATGCAATTTATCATCAGGTAATTCAGAAGGTGAGAGTGAACGAGATGACGCTGGTGTACAATGTGCTCTGGGCCTACGACTCCTACACCATCAATCCCCTGAACAACATCTTGTGGCTCTACTACCTCCTCCAGTCCCGCTCGCCCCTACAGCTTCTGCCTCCATACGACCGCACTGCCATGGTTATCGGTGACACAGAGATCCTCACCTTCGACGGGGCCAAGCTGCGGGTACCTGTGTCACCGTGTGAGGTCATCTTGGTCTCTTACTCCTCCAGCAAGCTCACAATGGCCCATCCGGATGCTTCAGCCCCGCCACAGATTACATTTGTTGTCGCCTCAACTACCGCAATTATTAAGTCAAATTACAATATTGAAGTCAACGGCAAAAGAGTTCGTGATTTTGAGGTCACTTACGGGGACGTAACCATTCATCAGACGCACCTTCAGATTAAGCTGATCTCACCCTTCATGACAGTCAGAGTGGCCAAGAGACAGCGTATAGTGTCCTTGGAAACATCTGGCTGGACATTCGCTCACTTGGACGGCCTGATGGGTACGTACGATGGCGAGGCAGGAAATGACTGGTTCACGTCCACTGGTACCCGAGCCTCCAGTCTGCAGGAACTGGTGACATCGTGGCAGGAGGACCAGCAGTGCCCCACCCCTGCCGTGCCGCCCGTGAGCCCCGCTCAGGTCTCAGTAGAGAGAGTCCTCCACTGCTATCCCCTGCTTGGGATGTGGTCCAGGTGCAACTCCTTGGTGCGTCCAGAACCCTTCATCCACTTCTGCTACGTCACCTCCAACCCTTGCGACGCTGCTCAGGCCTACCGTACCGTCTGCTCTATTGAAGGAATTTCCCCGCTAGTGCCCAGAGGATGTTAAATATAATAAATTATATAAGAATCTGATAAACACATCAATGTTTGATATAAAATTTAAACAAAGAGTTAAATATTGTATTTCACTACATGTTAGCTACCTGTGTTGAATAGCAATTAAGCGCATATTTAAGGTAAAATGTAAAACATTTTTGTGAGTTTATATTTATTGAACTATAATCACAAAATGAGTAAATGTAAACTAAATTTGTGCAAAGGAATACTTTAGAAACTTTAGATCATATAACAACAGCGTTATGAGCAGATTTATATATTTTTAAGCGACCTTTAAATATCAATAATTTTAGGCGCCGTCACTTGTTATCCTGAAGGTGCACTGAGGTGGAAGGTGCAAGTATTCTGTTGCCACCGTCAAGCAGATGAGGAAAAGCTCCGATATTCCACATAAAACGAGTTAAAACTAGCCGAGCTTTAGATAATATATTGTCTGTGTCCACGACACTGACGGAAGGTGGAGACACCGAAACATTCTGACGAAATATATACTTATTTCTGATGAAATAACTATATTTCTGACGATATAGTTATTTATATACTGTATATTTAAAATATATGGTTATTTCTGACGAAATAATTATATATTTCTGACGAAATAATTATATATTTCTGACGAAATAATTATATATTTCTGACGAAATAATTATATATGTCTGTCGAAATAACTATAAATATAAGGAACTTTCACGAAGATGTTAATTCCTTGATCTGTCAGTTACTCTGGACTTGTGGAAGCATCAATGCAAAACATGCGTCTTATTCCATTACTAAGATGGGGAACCTGAAGTAAATGAGAGTGAGCCCCACAACAGCATAATTAGACAGGTGTACGAAACGACTTCTGAAAAAATTACCATTATGCATTCATTTTGGCCCCTTGTCTAAATTACCATTAAAAAAAAATCCCTAAGGTCTGGGAAAAATAAAGCTTTTAGTTTCGTCCATTTATTATACACCCGAAACTTATCCTTATAAGGCAGAGGAATTGAAGGAACTGAACCCCAAAATTCATTTGGCTAAGAAAATTGCAGTCATGATAAGCTAGTTGTATTCAAGAACTGGACTACAACTGTCTCTGTGCCAATTTATATTTGCTGTGAGCTAGTTACACACAAATTGGTATGTGTATCATACACATTACACTCGTTCAATGGGTGGCGGTGGAAAGTTTACAATCGGGTGCGAGAACTATCTGCAGTAAGCAAACCTGGAGATATTTAGCTAAGATTTCTGATATTATATAATTTTGAATGAAGTACTTACACATTTCTTGAACATATGACATAACTATCTCTAAGAGTCTACGATTCTTTTACATTCACATACATGGTGATGTATGGAAAGTTTTGCTGACAGTTGTTGAGGAAGCCACATTTAAACTGCCCGCCGGCGGGAATATTTCCCTCCCCGGCCAGGTAATACCCGGAGGTGATTGGCCGAGCTGCCGCCCCCGTCAGTAGACACCCGCACCTTGTAGGGACAATACCTGGCCAGCCACGCCCTCAATCATCTCTAAGATATCGGGAATCCTGTACATCTTAGGCCAAAGCAGACCTCACAAGTCAACCTAGCTACTTCCGAAGCTTCGAACAAGACTTTAAGACGCGCCAGACTTCAGGTGAGTTTCAAGAGAGATACCAGTTACGAGTAAAGGCTACGGGACTTAAAACTCACGTCCTTGGAAGACAGACGAGTTAGGGGAGACATGATCACCACCAACAAAATTCCCACGCGCTTTGATTTGACAGGGTGGATAAGGACAAACTATTTAGCACAGGGAAACTTATTACTCAAATTACTCGAACCCTCATCACTACCCAGTAGGGAGCCGGTGGCTGAGCGGACAGAACACTTTACTCGTGATCCTGTGGTCCCGGGTTCGATCCCGGGCGCCGACGAGAAGCAATGGGCAGAGTTTCTTTCACCCTTGATGTCCCTGTTACCAAGTAGTAAATAGGTACCTGGGAGTTAGTCAGCTGTCACGGGCTGCTTCCTGGGGGTGGAGGCCTGGTCGAGGACCGGGCCCCGGGGAAACTAAAGCCCCGAAATCATCTCAAGATAACCTACGATCCTTGTGGATTTGCTCACTAGCCAAGTGGCTTCTACGAGGACACGAGGCCGGTGGTTTGGAGCAAACTCCTAGAGGCCCTTGTAACCGAGATTAAGGCTAGAAGCATTAACGACTAGAAGTAATAATAATTGATTAAGGAACAGTACATACATAGTTGCAGCGTTACAGTACAAACATTCTGTTAGATTTAAAGATAGAGGTCTACTGGTCTGCTAAGTCTGCTCACCTTATTTGGTGACCCATAGATATAAAGCTCTTCCTGCATAATAGTATAAAGATAGTTACAGTCAAGCTATCAAAACTATCGATCAAAGCTTTCAATGTGCATTAATGTGCCTACTTATCTTTGCCAAGTTTTCTTACAATGTACCTGCTAACATTTTATAAATTTCACTAGAAATTACCTACTTAATATTATCTGTTAGATTAAGGACCTGCCCGAAACGCTGTGCGTACTAGCGGCTTTACAAGAATGTGAACACATCATGCTATGTACTCTCATAAACCCAATGTAACTTCTTGTATATATATATTTAACACGGGCTCACCATAGCCCGTGCTACTTGGAACTTTGTTCCAGGTAGCGAATCTTAAACAACAACAATATATATTTAAATAAATAACTAAATAAATAAATAAAAAGTGCGAGATCGTTACGAAGATATTATAGTTTACCCTTAAAACAAATGTTTTCTTTATTGTCGTTTTTGAGACAACTACACCGGGGGGACTAAACGTGCATGATTTCTTTCATTGTAATGATAATAATTCATTGTTCTAGGGGACAGAGAGCCAGGGTTTATTTATACATGTTATGCTTATAAGTCCTATCACCTAATGGCGCTTTCCACTTGAATAGGTGCCTGGGAGTTAGACAGCTTGTTGTGGGGTTGCATTCTGGGGAGGGTCAGTAATTCGATGCTGGGGGAGGACCTCGAAGTAGTCTAAGATGCACTTAGAAATAAGTCTAAGATGCACTGCATGTATATACTGCCTCCCTGTCCCCCGACACAATGAATTATATTCTCAAACAATTCCTTTCAATTCCTTGATATGAATTAGGTGTCTCAGCTCAGTAGGAATGGCATTTTTAATGTCCCCAAAGTCTCCCACCAGTAAATACAAACCTCAGTAAGCTCTTCAAATTGTTGGTGTTTCAATATATATATAGTCGTAAAGGCTTAGTGTTTTTTCTCGCTTATTTCCTTACCTTACCTCTTACCTGTCGCAGGTATTTCACTGAGAGACAAGAGGAGTCATTCTGCAGGTGGTCAACGTCCCAATCGCAAGTGGATCATGACAGATCAGTAGTGAAGGTATGTTAAGAGCCGGGATCATGATCATTTTCGGAACCTGTACATCTTTCCTGAATCATTGCGATATAGTTTACATTTATTAAACAGTTTATAAGCTCGGAAGCACTACGAGCTTCCGAGAGAACCCTGTCTAACAGGGTTTTTCAAGCTGCGGGTCCCGACTTATTACTGGGTCGCAAAATAAATCAAATAGGTCGCTACAAACAGAAAAATCCAGACAAAAATAAGAAAATGAAAGCGACATTCTCATTCACACATTACAATTTACGAGGCTGGTGGCACGCTTGTTGCCAAGCAATTGGTGCTGAGTTGCTGCATCTTGGTAGTTCCTTTACACTCAACAATGATTTTGAACAATTAAATTAGTCATCATTTTGGATTAAGGTTAAATGAGAATTTTCACTTGTAAGTAAAAAGGCGATCATTATACTATATTACCTTTTACTGCTACTTATTTGTGTGAATTAGAATTTTCCACACTAACTCGATTAAACACAAAGATAGAAAGAGCTCAACACTGCACCAGATATGCGCGTAACATTGTCTTCCTGTGTTCCAATTTGGAATGAACTACTTACGAACATAACAACCACATCCTTTTCATTAAATTAAACCTTTTTAGTTAATATTGTTTACTGTGTCCTTTTTTATATAATTACATGTAAAAATGGGGATTGGAATACCACCTAGCTGGAAGCAGGGGGGACCCTTAGTCTCGGAGGAAACCACACATAACGCATTAGAGGGAATGTTTAGGTCCCCTCCAATACAGTTCCTGTACGGTGTTCTCCTACCACCCCCTTTCTTTGTGTTTTTTGGGCTACATTATGCATTGAAATGGTTACAAGATATACATTAGTTGATACAAAAAGTGCTTAAAGGTTATGAATCTCTTGAAGCTCCTCCGCCTTCGGACAGGAACCGAGGATGTCAGCAGGCATTTCCCCTCTGGATCGCCACACTGAGGCGCTGAATCAAAATACTGGATGCCCTTGGGTCTCTGGTGACGTCAATGAGCCTGGAGCCCATTTCCTTGAAAAATCCCAAGGCACTCTTACCCCAGGGGCCATATGCGTCTCAGGCCCATGTAAAATGTTTCTTGTTCTATATTCTTCCTAAAAAAATATAAATATGTAATTTAATTGAATAGGTTTCATCCATAAATATGCATTTATCATGTGCGAATAGTAAATAAAGGAACATTGTTCACAGAGTTTGTGTGAGCGAGTATATATGACATACACGGGCATACTGGGTTGTAACACTAAATGATCCTCTTGCTGAGAGTCGCAGTACAATAAAAAGGTTAGAAACCCGTTGGTTTATAACAACAATAACCTTGGGTGGAGAACAGCCTCGCAGCGTCTCCAAGCTCGTAAACTGTTTAGTAAATACAGACTAAACCGCCATGATTGATGAAAATATACATACCATATGTAAAACCACGACATTTTAGCTCTTACTTTGGGTTAGATTGGGTTGTGATGGATCGGGTCGGGTTGAGTTAGGTTTACCTAAAAAAGTAGGGATGGAGTAGGCTATTCACAGTTTTGCCGGGTCTTAAACCCTACTCGCGTCACCAGCTTTCGTTTGATCTAGTGATAGTAATTATCTCGATACTTCCTAAACTGTTACATCAATACTTTTCTCTTGGTGGGTTAATATTTACTTCCTTACCCAGTTCCAGTCCCGCGCGCGCGCGTGTGTATACTCACCTAGTTGTGCTTGCGGGGGTTGAGCTTTGGCTCTTTGGTCCCGCCTCTCAACCATCAATCAACTGGTGTACAGGTTCCTGGGCCTACTGGGCTCTATCATATCTACATTTGAAATTGTGTATGGAGTCAGCCTCCACCACATCACTTCCTAATACGTTCCATTTACTAGTGCATTTACGTGTGTGTGTAATTACCTAAGTAATTATCTAATTGTAATTACCTAAGTAATTGCCTAATTGTTAATGTTCTTGGGCTTGACCTGGAGACGGTCAAGACTAAAACGGTCGTCCCCACAACCTGGCCACGACTCTTCCTAAAAGAATTATTATCTCGATACTTTAGTATCGAGTGTAATATAGTGTGTGTGTGTGTGTGTGTCTGGGTGGGTGTGGGTGTGTGTTTGTGTGCCTGCGTGTACGTGCACGTGCGTGCGTGTACGTGCCTGTGCGTGCCTGTACGTGCGTGCACGTGAGTGCATCGTAATCGCGGGCGGTAGTAGCGTTGACAGCATACAACCCACACAATGTATGACGTCATTCAAGGAGGCTTGTATCATCAATACAGGACACATTCTTATTACATACTCTTATTACATACAGTACACACGCTCATAAATGCAGTATGCACACACACACACACACACACACACACACACACACACACACACACACACACGCATGAGAGTACAGTACGCACACACATATATGTGCACACTCATTCATACAGTCCCCCCTAAAGTGATTCACAGCACCGCTCCTGTGCCAGGTAAGTCCACTACGGGCTCACCATAGCCTGTGCTGCTTACAACTTTTGGTTCCCAGTAGCTGAATCTTAAACAACAACAACCCACCAAAGTCATACATACAATAAGCATACCCTTACATATGGGGAAACACCCACATACACACTTATACATCCATGTGTGCATGTATACATCCATCCCTCCATCTATCTATCTATTTCTCCATCTATCCTCCGTCCCATCCCAAATTTTTATCCTGGCCCACTTTCAAGTGCTATCTAGTCGCAATTGTTTGGTGTTTTTCCCTAATGATTCCCTCCATCGGTCTATAGATCTATCTATCTATCTATCTATCTATCTATCTATCTATCTATCTATCTATCTATCTATCTATCTATCTATCTATCTACTCATTTATCCATCTATCTTTCTGTCCATACATCTATTCCAGCTATCATTCCAACCATATAACCAACCATATAACCATCTATCTATCTACCTATCTATCCATCCATCCATCTTACCAACTTAGGACAGGCAAACATTTTATATATATTATAACAGTATATATATATATATATATATATATATATATATATATATATATATATATATATATATATATATATATATATATATATATATATCTATATACAGTATATATACTATATACTGTATATAGATATATATATACTGTCTGAGTAGCTGTAGTCACCTAATTGTGCTTGTGGGGGTTGAGCTCTGGCTCTTTGGACATGTGTGTGTGTGTGTGTGTGTGTGCTGGCTGGCTATCCAGGAGTATAACCTAGACAAGGCAAAATTGCACTATCCTAGCGGGTGAATGTGAGGCTTCAAGGTACCCACTGAGGAACGTGGGGACTCAACACAGAGACCTTTGAGGACTGTAGTCCGGTGATGGCTGATAATCTAACACATACTGAGAGGGTTGGAGGGGGTGTAATGACGTCCCCTCTCACCCCCCTCCTCACGGAGAGGGTCATCAAAATAATCTGGGTCAAAGAAAACGTGATGGAAAATCTCGTACTCTAGGTGTCCGCTTGTTCCAGGAAGCACGGAGCCATCATCTGGCGTTCAGGTCGTGACTTATCGTTCATCGCGGGCGGTACCCGACTGGTCCAGACCTTGGGCCTATATCATGAACGCCCCCGGGGTGAATATGACATATTATGAACGCCCCCGGGGTGAATATGACATATTATGAACGCCCCCGAGGTGAATATGGCATCATGAACGCCCCCGGGGTGAATATGACATATTATGAACGCCCCCGGGGTGAATATGGCATCATGAACGCCCCCGGGGTGAATATAGCACACCATGAACGCCCCCGGGGTGAATATGACATATTATGAACACCCCCGGGGTGAATATGGTATCATGAACACCCCCGGGGTGAATATGACATACCATGAACGCCACTGGTGGGATCACTGTGTCACTGTAGAGAGTCAAGGCAGACCAAACAGTGCCGCGCAGGACACACCCACTGACCTTTTCCTCCACTTTCACCGTCATGGGCCTAACGCTGGCGTGACGGTGCGCGTCGCAGAACTTGGGCGATTCGATTCCCGGTATAAAAACATTTGGGCACGTTTCCTTTCACCTAATGCCTGTGTTTACCTTGCAGTAAATAGGTACCCGGGAGGCAGGCAACTGTTGTGGGGGTTCTTGTAAGTCATTCTCCTTATCTTATCTTGGCGCTACTGTCACCCACGGGAGACATCTCCCGTCACGCAGGGTGCAGTCGCACCTCCACAGATCTCTAGTATCAGCTATTGATACTGGTAATGGCTCAAAAGGGCCACCACTTACGGGCCATTCATGCCCGTGCCACCTTTTGGGTGGCTTAGTAATCAATCAATCAATCAGCTACTGTCACTCTCCACGGGTACTGTCGGCAGTTACTGCTTGTGCTGGGGAGAAGTAAGAGGGAAGGGAAGGGAACTATGAAAGCGCCAAGCCATTACGACTATATAGCACTTGGAAGGGGTCAGGATAAGGATTTGGGATGGGACGGGGGGAAGGAATAGCGGGGGCAATATCTAAAGTGTGTGTTTGTGTGTGTAGTGAGAGCGAGCTCCAGCTCCTGGTCGTTGTATCCGGTGTATGGAGGATACAATGCACTTCCAGCACTTTCTCTCCAAGCGGTTCCCTCCCTCCCGCCCCCTTTCCCTTCACTGCACTCCTTTCAGCTTGTATCTGACCCGTGGGTGACCTCTCTACTTGGTTCCTCAGTGTGTGGGTGACCCTCGTCCTGGTTGTCCCCGCTATATGTGACTCCTGGAGCTGGTTCCACCTTTTACGAACACGTTGTCTTTGTTCACCGTGTTGATGTGTCCGATTATCTTGTATGTGGTGATCATGTCTTCTCTGATTTGTCTTTTCTTGTGAGATTTAGCTCTCTTAGCTTACGTTATTAGTTTAGCTCATTAGCTCTCTTATTTAGTTCAACTAATCAACCTTCATAATTCAACTCCTTTATTTTCGTGAAAGGTTGATTCCCACCACAATACATCACATGAGGACATCCGTCTGACTCGCATAATCCGGATGGATAATGATATTCATTATACAAATGTGTGAAAAGAATATCATAATTCCCTCAGCAAAAATTAATCTCTATATTCGGTGTACTTCACGTTAATCTGTATCTGTGATCACTCCTATAAGAACTTATGCTAATGTTTGCCAGGCAGCACATTCAGCCCCGCTCCTGTGCCAGGTAAGTCCACTACGGGCTCACCATAGTCCGTGCTACTTGGAACTTTTTGTTCCCAGTAGCTGAATCTAAAACAACAACAAGAGAAACTCGTCCTTGTGATAATGTTGGCAAGTGTTGAGGCCTCGGCTGATGTGCAAAACCTTCCGGCAGGAACTGCCTAGGCTAAAATACTGCTATGATTGAACAAATCCACAAGGGCCGTGACGAGGATTCGAACCTGCGTCCGGGAGCATCCCAGACGCTGCCTTAATCGACTGAGCTACGACATGGTTAAAAGAGTTGAAACCGAAGTTCTACTGAACTTACTGGATCCTGCAGCCTCTCCGAGACACAAACCAGGGTTTTACACAACTCCCCCTGCACAAAATTATTCACACACCCTCCGTCACTATGTGATGGAGTGCGAAAAGATACGTGAATTTAGAGACAATTCTATTACCAATGTTCCAGCGATGTGTAAATATTTCATTCAAAATGATCTGCTACCAGAAATTTTAGCCAAATATCCCCAGTTTGCTAACTGTAGGTAGTAACTAAGTGATTGTAACCTATCCACCGCTGCCCACTGGATGGGGGGCGGTGTGCAGGACAAACATATCAATTTTGACACTAGCTCTCCACATATATCAGTTGCTTAATTTAGAACCTGTACTTGAGGTCGATCTCGAACCCATTGTTGATGTGATGACTTATATTGAATTTTGTAACTAGCTCATCAAGATTGTAACTTGCTTAGCTAAATGAATTGAGGGGTTCAGTCCCTGAGCCCATTATGTGCCTCTGTAACCCTTTCCACTACCGCCCACAAGATGGGTATGGGGTGCATAATAAATGAACTAAACTAACTAACTCCCCCCCTGCACTCGAGCTATGTCAATAGACCGTTCTCCCTCTTCGCCCTAACATCATTACACACAGAAATTTGTCGGAAATATCGCGGAAGGTAGAAATTTCCCTAGAACAAGAAAGCCCTGCAGCCAGCTCTCAAAGCTTGCAAAGAGATTCAATCTGTCGACAGCACCCGGACTCAGGACATTCATTTATTCCAAGGCCCGGAACATTAGAAAGTGTACCTTGCGCAAAACAACAGCCAAGGTAACAGTGCAATAACAATAAGTCAGCAGAGGTACCAGAATCTACCTCTGTACTCTTGGTCTTCCGAAGCAATGCCAGAATACTGAGCGTACGAGCTCTGCTGCTGGAATGCGTAGATTCCCTCCATCATGTGGGAAGAAGCAAGGTCGTGGAGCACCTCCTTCACTCTTGTGACGGACAGATGTGTGTGTGTGTGTGTGGCGGGGTGGAGTCGTGCTTGTGTGTGTGGGGGAAGGGGGAGAGAGTTCGTGTGTGTGTGAGGGGGGGGGGGAATTCGTGCGTGTGTGTGTACTCACTTAGATGTGTCTACTACTGTCAATAGTGTGTTTGACATCAAGTTTGTCTTGACAAATCTGCTCCAAGTATAGTGGCTCGTCCTGGCCTGGTCTCACTGTGTGTTTCACCGAGGAATGTCAAAGGTTGAGGCATTCAGTGGGAGAAAAACCCGAGTGACAGGCTGGGAGAGTCTGGCTCCCTCTCCTGACCCCCCATCTCACCTCCCACCTCTCACCTTGTTCTTGTTCTTGTTTTAGATTCAGCTACTCACAACAAAATGTCCATGTAGCACGGCCTATAGTGAGCCCGTATTTGAGTTTGGGTATTCACGATAATCCTGTTACTGTCATATCTCGGTCAATGTTTTAAATGAAGGTAGAGTTTCCTTCTTTTCGCACTGACTTTATCTTTTGTTTTAATAACGTTATCTTGGTGGCGGATTTTATCTGATTTAAATGTTCACTAGTGTGGCCCATTCTTAAACTGCTTTTTTAACCATTGTAGTCGCTGTGGAATTTGCACCTAATGCTGCTGCTCTCCTTGGATGAATGTTGAGTTTGATGCGCAGGGCTTCAGTTGCTTCACATAATGAAGCAACTGTAAGTAGTGTAATAGTGGCGCCTCTGCTTCTGTACCACAGATATGACACTAACTATTGGGTTTATTATCTCCCAGCAGCACTTGTAGCCATGTCTGAGTCTGTGTATGGCTACTGCAATGTTTGGATAGGTTTTTGCCAGGCTTGAAAGAGTAGACACACAGAGATCTCACTAACGTGATGCATCAAATGAACAAATTCACAAGGGCCGTGACGAGGATTCGAACCTGCGTCCGGGAGCATCCCAGACACTGCCTTAATCGACTGAGCTATGACAGGGTAAAAGGGTTGAAACCGAAGTTTCAACCCTTGTAAGTTCAGTAGAACTTCGGTTTCAACCCTTTTTACCCTGTCGTAGCTCAGTCGATTAAGGCAGTGTCTGGGATGCTCCCGGACGCAGGTTCGAATCCTCGTCACGGCCCTTGTGGATTTGTTCATTTGAAAGAGTAGTACCCAGTGGCTTGTTCGTACCACATCGCAGTGGATCTTCCTTCTGCTACTTTGGCTCTGTGACGACTTCTGATAGTCGGGAGTATTTTCTTCTTGATTTGCTTCTTAATCTGTGAGAACCTTGGAGGTATTTCAATCAGTACAACAGGGAGAGCAGTGGCAGTTTTTGCTAGTGAGTCTGCCTTTCATTACCATCTATCCCAATGTGACTTGGTATCCAATTTAGGGTGATTGACAACCCTAGATTGTGTACTTCGTTTTCTATATGTATAGAAAACATATATGTTTTCTATATGTTTTCTATATGTAGGATTTTTGTGATGAGTTGTATATTATCTCTGTACTGGCTGGATAACAATGACTGGAGCGAAGATTTAGAGTCGGTATGAATGATGACATCATGTAAATTATTCTCAGTTGTATAATTTATGGCCTCCTTCAGGGCATATAGTTCTGTTTGCAATGTTGAGCATCCACTATTCATGCTCCAGTAAGCTTCATGGTTGTTAGTGTAAACTGCTGCCCCAACAGAACCTTTTTCTTGATCAACTGATCCATCTGTGAAGATATAAGTCGTTGTAGGTCTTGAGATGGTTTCCATTTGTTGTTCTATGACTGCTTTGAGCCTCTGTGAGTCACAAGCTAATTTTCTAACCGGTAATCCTTCAATGATTATCTCTAGAATCTATTATTCCCATGGAGGAGGCTGCCGAAAGTGATGATATGGACTATCTTCTTTGTTCCTAATGGTCTGTTTCAAGTCCACTTTCTCTAGCATCTTGACCACATTAACCGTCCATGCAGTTGTTCTATAGTGACAGTTCTGTGAAGCTATCTGAGTATGCTATCTTGGATTGACAGCCTGGCGGTGGTTCCAACAAGTTTTGCTGTTATTGTGGCTATTCTTTGTTTGATCCTATTTTCTAAGGCTGGTAAGTTAGTTTCCATTCTTAGATTTTTCTCGCCGCGTCCATACAGGTGCTCCCAGCATTGTTCTGAGGGCATCATTTTGAGACACTTCCAGTTTCTCCCATTGGTTATCATTGAGGGATGTAAGAGCAGGAGCAGCATAGTCAATGAGTGACCTAACTGCTTGAACGTAGTACATTTTGAGTACTGGTAGAGATGCACCATCTCTAAGACTTGTTAGGGAGCGTAAAGCTGAGTTTCTGGCTTTACAGCGTTGCCGAAGATATTCAATTTCTTGAGTGAATTTCCACTGGCTGTCTATTATGACTCCAAGGTACTGAAAAGAGGTAACCCACTCAAATTCTTGTCCTTGTATTGCGAGTCTGATGTCTTGAGTTCTCATTTTAACGGCCATTGCTTTGGTTTTATTGCTGTTTATTTTCACTGTTATGTTCCGCTTCCCTGCTGATGATGTCTAGGCATATTGTGTAAGATTCCTGGCGCCTTTGTCATTGATAATGACCGCAAAGTAGTCTGCATAGTTAAGCAGTTTGGCTTATGGAAATTTGCGCTTCATGAATTGTTCCATGAGACAGTTGAAGAGGAAGGGGCTTAGTATTCCTCCCTGCGGAGTCCCATTTTCCAGTCTCTTTGAGGAGGATGTTTCTCCTTGAAATTTGACTTTAGCTTCTCGGTTAAGCAGGCGTCCTTTGACAAAAGCAAGAGCGTGTCCTTTGATTTCCTTATCCTCCAGGCAGCACAGTGTAGCTGGAGCATTGGCTACCTCGAAGGCTTTTTCAAGGTCCAGAAAAATAAGGATTTCTGGTTTGTCATTGATTTGGTCCAGGCGCGAGGTAAGGCATTCTGTGGTTCCTACGCCTTTTCTGTAAGCAAACATATTTTGGTGCAGTGGTTTCGCTTCACACCTCTCACCTCTACAAGCAAATATATAGTGAGGTTATCCATACATAAAACATCAGAGTTCCAGCCCCGCTTCTGTGCCGCGTAAGTCCACTACGGGCTCACCATAGGCCGTGCTACTTGCAACATTTTGTTCCCAGTAGCTGAATCTAAAACAACAACAACAACATACATAAACCTTCCCCTATTCCGGTCAGGTATAACCCTACACTCTATTACCCTATTATAAACCAGTCACACTTCCCCTACTAACATAACATAATCAGCCAGACTTACCTTAAACCAACCTAATATAACTAGTCAGACTTACCCTAACGTAACCTAATGTAACCAGCTAGATTTAAACTAACCTAACATAATCAACCGGAGTGTTGGGATGCTGGGACCAGATTCACGAAGCAGTTACGGAAACACTTACGAACCTGTACGTCTTTTCTCAATCTTTGGCGGCTTTGTTTACAATTATTAAACAGGTAATGAGCTCCGAAGCACCAGGAGGCTGTTTATAACAATAACAACAGTTGATTGGCAAGTTTTCATGCTTGTAAACGGTTAAATAAATGCACCCAAAGCCGTCAAAGATTCAGGAAAGATGTACACGTTCGTAAGTGCTTGCGTAACTGCTTCGTGAATCTAGCCCCCTGGTTGTTCCGTGGTGATGGTGGAGTGTATTAAGGGTTCGCCTGGCGTTCCGCGAGCGCTTTGTCATGGGTTCGTATCCTGGTCGGGGAGGATTTACTGGGCGCAAATCCTTAACTGTAGCCTCTGTTTAACTCAACAGTAAAATGTGTACTTGGTTGTAAAAACGATTCTTCGCGGCGGGGATCGTATTCCACGGAACATAGGATTAAGGACCTGCCCGAATCGCTACGCGTACTAGTGGCTGTACAAGAATGTAACAACTCTTGTATATATAAAAACAAAATGGTGGCTGTCTGCTTGGCTGGGTACAGGACACACTGCTTTTTCATAATTGACATCAGTCAGGTTAATACTGGAGTGACCAGCAATATCATAAGCTTGTGAACGACACAAAGGTGGGTCGTGAACGACACAAAGGTGGGTCGTGAACGACACAAAGGTGGGTCGTGAACGACACAAAGGTGGGTCGTGAACGACACAAAGGTGGGTCGTGAACGACACAAAGGTGGGTCGTGAACGACACAAAGGTGGGTCGTGAACGACACAAAGGTGGGTCGTGAACGACACAAAGGTGGGTCGTGAACGACACAAAGGTGGGTCGTGAACGACACAAAGGTGGGTCGTGAACGACACAAAGGTGGGTCGTGAACGACACAAAGGTGGGTCGTGAACGACACAAAGGTGGGTCGTGAACGACACAAAGGTGGGTCGTGAACGACACAAAGGTGGGTCGTGAACGACACAAAGGTGGGTCGTGAACGACACAAAGGTGGGTCGTGAACGACACAAAGGTGGGTCGTGAACGACACAAAGGTGGGTCGTGAACGACACAAAGGTGGGTCGTGAACGACACAAAGGTGGGTCGTGAACGACACAAAGGTGGGTCGTGAACGACACAAAGGTGGGTCGTGAACGACACAAAGGTGGGTCGTGAACGACACAAAGGTGGGTCGTGAACGACACAAAGGTGGGTCGTGAACGACACAAAGGTGGGTCGTGAACGACACAAAGGTGGGTCGTGAACGACACAAAGGTGGGTCGTGAACGACACAAAGGTGGGTCGTGAACGACACAAAGGTGGGTCGTGAACGACACAAAGGTGGGTCGTGAACGACACAAAGGTGGGTCGTGAACGACACAAAGGTGGGTCGTGAACGACACAAAAGACGACTGATAAGCTGCAGGCTTAAACTTCAGCGCTGGGCGGAAAAATGGCAAATGCATTCTAACGTTGAGAAACACAAATTCCTCAACCTTGAGAAAGACAGCGTTGCTGTATACCACATTAATAACACATACGTGAGTAGATTAGACTGTGAGGGAGACTTGGAAGCCATGTTTAGCAGCGACCAGAGGCCGCCACAGCAGCGACCAGAGGCCGCCACAGCAGCGACCAGAGGCCGCCACAGCAGCGACCAGAGGCCGCCACAGCAGCGACCAGAGGCCGCCACAGCAGCGACCAGAGGCCGCCACAGCAGCACGCATACCATCCTTCAGCTGTATCTAGCGCCGGTGATGCCCACCCTGGCTACCCTGAGCTGCTCGCGTCACCACACAGCAGGTGGAAATAGACTGTGGCAATAACACAGCAGTCCGTCCTCCTAAGGTCTCCCAACGTCAACAAACTGTCCTACTAAAGTGCACTCATCCTAATCTACCAGTGGACCCAAAACAGAAAACGGGACAGTACGTCAATTTTGCCAGCCGCTTCCTTTTGCTAGTACGACCATTTTTTGGTCTTCGATAGAGGTATACGTCAAAATATGACGTTCTCTTAGGACAGGTCACACAGACTGTGACAACAGAATTACCTGGCATCTGGAAACAGTGAGATGAGGTCAGAATCAGTAACAGAGAGTACAAGTTGCAGAAATTTCCTCCAATTTCTTCAAAATTTCGAAGAAAAACTTGTTTTTCCTTTAAAAAAAATGTAAATTTCTTCGCTTAAAGAAGAAATATCGTTCAGGATATGGGGGAAGCACTGGTTTAGGAAGAGGGGGGTTGTGCTTGAGGGGAATAACGTAACATTTCTTAGATAAGCTGGTTAACAGGTTTCCCAAAGATATATGGACCAGATGCATGATTGACTGATTGATGAAGATTAAGCCACCCAAGAGGTGGCACGGGCATGAATAGCCCGTAACAGGTGCATGGGCGTGAGAGAGAGAGAGAAAGAGCACACAGATGTACACTGGACCTGCCTAGGTGAGCAGAGCACCTACGATGGTCACTAATTCTTATGTACATAGGTTCGTTAGTTTCTTGTCCTTGTCCAACACAGGAAACCCGCCCTACACCCCTTCCTGCCTCACCCCCCCCCCCAGCTGTACAAGAGGCAGGTGTACAAGAGACAGGTGTACAAGAGGTGTGTGTGTACAAAACGTGGTGGCTCAGGGGGTGAGATGGAGAGAAGGGGCGATAATGAGCTCCTCTACGTGCGGAATGACAAACACTCTTGTGATAACACAATGCGGTGCACACGCCAGTTGCACAATACCACCCGTCAAGCCTGTGCGCCGCAGACGCCATCCCCCCCCCCCTTCCTACCAGCAAACACCTGCCCTAAATACAACAATATGTCACTCCGTCAATATAACGTCAAACTGACGTTGATATTACGTTGAGCGTTTCGACGTATTTAATGCCAAGAGGGTAGGTTATCTTGAAGTTATCTTGAGATGTTTTCGGGGCTTAGCGTCCCCGCGGCCCGGTCCTCGACCAGGTCTCCTTTTTGTTACACACCCCCAGGATGCAGCCCGCAACAGCTTTCTAACGCCCTGGTACCGTGTTACTGCTTGGTGAACAGGAACATCAGTGTGAAACAAACTATGCCCACTTGTTTCCGCCTCCACCGGGGATCGAACCAGGAGCCTCAGGACTACGAATCCGAAGCGCTGTCCACTCAGCCGTCAAGCCCCTTTAAACTATGCTCGAGGAACATTGAATCAACGACAATGATTTACGTAGATTTACTGTTGAATCTGACGTAGATTTACTGTTGAATCTGACGTAGATTTACTGTTGAATCTGACGTAGATTTACTGTTGAATCTGACGTAGATTTACTGTTGAATCTGACGTAGATTTACTGTTGAATCTGACGTAGATTTACTGTTGAATCTGACGTAGATTTACTGTTGAATCTGACGTAGATTTACTGTTGAATCTGACGTAGATTTACTGTTGAATCTGACGTAGATTTACTGTTGAATCTGACGTAGATTTACTGTTGAATCTGACGTAGATTTACTGTTGAATCTGACGTAGATTTACTGTTGAATCTGACGTAGATTTACTGTTGAATCTGACGTAGATTTACTGTTGAATCTGTGTCGTTTGCTAGCACCCAGAGGCAACAATATTAAAGAACGACGGTAATTCCAATGCCACGCACAGGCATTGTACACATTGGTACTGTGCACGCACAGACATTGTACACATTGGTACTGTGCACGCACAGGCATTGTAGACATTGGTACTGTGCACGCACAGACATTGTACACATTGGTACTGTGCACGCACAGGCATTGTACACATTGGTACTGTGCACGCACAGGCATTGTACACATTGGTACTGTGCACGCACAGGCATTGTACACATTGGTACTGTGCACGCACAGGCATTGTACACATTGGTACTGTGCACGCACAGGCATTGTACACATTGGTACTGTGCACGCACAGACATTGTACACATTGGTACTGTGCACGCACAGGCATTGTACACATTGGTACTGTGCACGCACAGGCATTGTACACATTGGTACTGTGCACGCACAGACATTGTACACATTGGTACTGTGCACGCACAGGCATTGTACACATTGGTACTGTGCACGCACAGGCATTGTACACATTGGTACTGTGCACGCACAGGCATTGTACACATTGGTACTGTGCACGCACAGGCATTGTACACATTGGTACTGTGCACGCACAAACATTGTACACATTGCTACTGTGCACGCACAAACATTGTACACATTGCTACTGTGCACGCACAAACATTGTACACATTGGTACTGTGCACGCACAAACATTGTACACATTGCTACTGTGCACGCACAAACATTGTACACATTGCTACTGTGCACGCACAAACATTGTACACATTGCTACTGTGCACGCACAAGCATTGTACACATTAACCTGAAGGAGTCTCTTAGGAGTTTGAGGTAATTTAGGCACTCCACTTAAAGGTGAAGGGACGACGACGTTTTGGTCCGTCCTGGACCATTCTCAAGTCGATTTTTTTCGACTTTCGACTTTTTTCGACAAAAAAATCGACTTGAGAATGGTCCAGGATGGACCGAAACGTCGTCGTCCCTTCACCTTCTAGTGTGTGGTCTGGTCAACATACTTCAGCCACGTTATTGTGACTCATCGCTTGCACTGCACTTAACCCATTCCGGGTTCCCAAGGCCTGGCGTACGGCTGTGTGGTGGGGTCGGAGAACCCGTCCTCTTAAAAATAACGTCACTTTTGGCTGGTATGCGCACTATGGCCAAATTTGGACGTAATTTGAAATGAAATCGACTCACAAAAGTAACGTACTGTTCCGTTTTCTGTTTGAGTCGTCCGGCTTACTCGGTAAGGTTAGGAGAGGATTCTTTCCATTAACGTTTTTCATAACGTTTTGAAACTTTATGAGAATTTCCTGCCCACCTAACCTTCTAGAGGACCCTTAACTTACTGTTGTTGAAAAAAAAAATCCCAAATTTATTTTCATTTTTTTTCATTTTCAAATTACGTCCATATTCGGCCATACTGGTAAACGGCCAAAAGCGACGTTATTTTTAAGAGGACAGGTTGTTCAAGCGACACGCTAAAGAAAACGGTCAGAAATGTAACTAAAAAAGCAGACTAGGTGTACCGGAAGTGCTCCTTCCTCTACTAAATAGGTATTTTCCTCAAGGTACAGTTAAGTACACCAAGGCGAGGGTGTACGTACACCAAGGCGAGGGTGTACGTACACCAAGGCGAGGGTGTACGTACACCAAGGCGAGGGTGTACGTACACCAGGGTGACGGTATACTTACAAAGTCAAGACCTTCGTATGTGACTACGACATTCCGCGGGAACTCATCAGGTATATCTCCCTTCTTTGGCTTCATTTGAGAGTGATCCGGTTGTGGTTTTACTTAAATCCGGTTAAGATGTGATAATACTTTACAGACTACCGTCAAGCCACTTGGGCTGGACGGTAGAGCGACGGTCTCGCTTCATGCAGGTCGGCGTTCAATCCCTCACCGTCCAAGTGATTGGGCACCATTCCTCCCCCCCCCCCCACCCCGTCCAATCCCAGCCCTGGAAACACAAACCGTAACTGTCTCTATTTTCCGCTTGTTACAACTTGTAATAAAGTTGTTACATCTTGGCTTAACGTGTTTATGACGTATTAGAACGTTGTTACAACTTGCTATATTGGTTGTTATAACTGGTTAGGAGCTGTTAAAACTTGTTCGAACGTTGTACCAACGTCGTAGTTTCGATGTGTGTTTGGCGGGTAAATCCTTATCCTGACCCCTTCCAAGTGCTATATAGTCGTGGTGGCTATATAGTTCCCTTCCCTTCGAGCCTAAATTAATATCAGTGGGGTTGTGAGTTAGGTAAGGTAAAAACACCTTATCTAACCTTTATCTAGGTAAAATGTTTTTTGGTAACGTGGATTTACATGGAGCGACCGTTCTCTTGCTATGTCCCTCCGTAACACATCCAACCTACCCAGAACCGTTCGAAACCCAGCAATCCATCTAGCCTATCGAGACCAATGCATAGAAAACGTAGTTGTGAGCCGTTAGTTTTCACAGTATATGCGACGTTGCTTTCTATAACGTAAAGAAATGCGACCTATTAGTTGAAAGGCCGAGTTGTGTTGATAATATAGGACTGGAAGCCAACGACGCACGTTTCAGGCCATGCTTTCGAACAAGTTCAACCGAGCTACAATTAATGACTGATTTTAGATTTAAATCATTCAGTATTTGGCTTCTACGTTGTCAGTCCCGCAGCTGTTTGTTTTGATAACGAGCTATTAACATTAGTACCCGAACACCCTCTGTAAATTGTAATGTCTCCATGCATACCAACATGCCCTAGTTGCGCGCGCACCTTGTTGATGGGCCAGACCCATGGAACTCTACCTACGAGTACACCAGGGCCAGGGTATACCCACACCAGGGCGAGGGGTATGCCCACACCAGGGCGAGGGGTATGCCCACACCAGGGCGAGGGGTATGCCCACACCAGGGCGAGGGGTATACCCGCACCAAGGCGAGGGTATACCCCACCAGGGCGAGGATATACCCACACCAGGGCGAGGGGTATATACCCACACCAGGGCGAGGGGTATATACCCACACCAGGGCGAGGGGTATACCCCACCAGGGCGAGGGTATACCCACACCAGGGCGAGGGGTATATACCCACACCAGGGCGAGGGGTATATACCCACACCAGGGCGAGGGGTATACCCCACCAGGGCGAGGGTATACCCACACCAGGGCGAGGGGTATATACCCACACCAGGGCGAGGGGTATATACCCACACCAGGGCGAGGGGTATGCCGACAAAGACCTTCATATGTGACTACGACATTCCACGGGAGTTCATCAGGTATATCTCCCTCCTTAGGCTGCATATATGTGTGTGATCCGGTTATGATTTTACACAAATCCGGTTAAGATGTGATAATACTCAACAGACTAGCTGAATCTCAATAGAAAATTGCGTCCTCCTCCTGTACAGGACGTCGGTGTATGTAATGACTGGTTTGAGGTAGTGGAGTAGCTGAGACGTGGCCACATGTGGTGACATTTATAATCTGTGTTGGATGTATCTGTTATGACAAACACATGAACGGACATGTAGTAGTTGGTGGTGGTGGTAATGGTGTGTGTGGGAGTGACCTGGAGTGTGTGGGAGTGACCTGGAGTGTGTGGGAGTGACCTGGAGTGTGTAGGAGTGAGCTGGAGTGTGTAGGAGTGACCTGGAGGGTGTGGGAGTTACTTGGAGGGTGTGGGAGTGACCTGGTTTGTGTAGGAGTGACCTGGAGTGTGTGGGAGTGACCTGGAGTGTGGTGGGAGTGACCTGGAGTGTGTGGGAGTGACCTGGAGTGTGTGGGAGTGACCTGGAGTGTGTGGGAGTGACCTGGAGTGTATGGGAGTGACCTGGAGTGTGTGGGAGTGACCTGGAGTGTGTGGGAGTGACCTGGAGTGTGTGGGAGTGACCTGGAGGGTGTGGGAGTGACCTGGAGTGTGTGGGAGTGACCTGGAGTGTGTGGGAGTGACCTGGAGGGTGTGGGAGTTACTTGGAGTGTGTGGGAGTTACTTGGAGTGTGTGGGAGTGACCTGGAGTGTGTGGAAGTGACCTGGAGTGTGTGGGAGTGACCTGGAGTGTGTGGGAGTGACCTGGAGTGTGTGGGAGTGACCTGGAGTGTGTGGGAGTGACCTGGAGTGTGTATGAGTGACCTGGAGTGTGTGGGAGTGACCTGGAGGGTGTGGGAGTGACCTGGAGGGTGTGGGAGTGACCTGGAGTGTATAGGAGTGACCTGGAGTGTGTGGGAGTGACCTGGAGTGTGTGAGAGTGACCTGGAGTGTGTGGGAGTGACCTGGAGTGTGTGGGAGTGACCTGGAGTGTGTAGGAGTGACCTGGAGTGTGTGGGAGTGACCCGGAGTGTGTGGGAGTTTAAACATGGCGTGGGAGGGACCCGGAAGACACAGTAACCTAAGTGACACAGAGATAACCAACATGAGGGGGTGACCTGGGTTAATAAAATCAAGTGACACAGTTTGTGGTGTTTTGAGAAGCCATTATCAGGCGGGCGGAGGCGGGGCCCCCTTTACAACGACACTGATCACCGCCCGGCCGGCTCAGGCTGTGATAAGGCCCAGCTGGCTCCAGGGACCCGCATGATAACAGTAAATAATATGCTCTCGTGTGTAAACATCTCTCAATATTTATATTTTTCACGAGAAAAAATAATATGATTGTGTGTGTGTGTTTTAATGGGTCACTTATTGTTTTTATGAAAGAACTCTTTACTCATTTTATGGTTAAATAAAGCACATATATGGTACATATGTGTGATACACACATGGTCTGATAAAGAGATACATATGGACTGATAACCTTTGTGGCTTAATAACACCGTCTGGTACAAAAAAATAAAAATACCACCATCTATGATCCTAAATCACACCTGAAACACCTAGTGTAGCACAGTGGTCTACATCCTAGAATCGCACTCAAGGGTCCCGGATTAATCCCCAAGCCGGACGAAAACAGTTCAACGCATTTCCTTTCACCTCATGCCTCTCTTCAACTAACAGTTAAATAGGTACCTGGTAGCTAGTCAACTGTTGTGGGTTGCGTCTTGCAGCAGCTCAATCGCTACTTTTAACTGTCTTAAAAAAATTCTTGTAAGTTCTATTTTCGGCTTTACTTCATGCTTGAAGACTCTAGGGTCCTTCCGGCGCCCTTCCTAGTGATATTATTGACCCTTCATCTTTACTGAGCACCAGAAGAGTTAGAGGGGACATGATCACCACATACAAGATTTTCAGAGGAATTGTCCCTTATTGAGCACCGCATCACTGGACAGATCACCACCCGCCAACTTCCACCCGGGAAGCCAAACATGGCGGCGAAGATCCAGGGAGCTGTGATGGCCGGCCCACTTAGTAGGCTCCTGGCCACGCATAACTTAAAGGACGGCCCGTAGCACGCGCTCATTAAGAAGCCTTCTCGTCTTACATATTCACTTTCGTTCTGTCCCGGTAGAATATTTGAGGTGGTAGATAGCAGCGTAGATTGTGAGAGTGTTGAGCTTCAGCAAGGCTTTTATTTATTTTTATTTATTTATTTATATACAAGAAGGTACATTGGGTTTGTGAGAATACATAGCATAGTATTTACAATCTTGTAAAGTTACAAGAAGCCTGGAGTGTTCAGAAGTAACCTGGAGTGTGTAGGAGTGACCTGAAGTGTGTGGGAGTGACCTGGAGTGTGTGGGAGTGACCTGGAGTGTGTGGGAGTGACTTGGAGTGTGTGGGAGTGACTTGGAGTGTGTGGGAGGGACCTGGTGTGTGTGGGAGTGACTTGGAGTGTTTGGGAGTGACCTGGTGTGTGTGGGAGTGACCTGGAGTGTGTGGGAGTGACCTGGAGAGTGTGGGAGTGACCTGAAGTGTGTAGGAGTGACCTGAAGTGTGTGGGAGTGACCTGGAGTGTGTATGAGTGACCTGGAGTGTGTAGGAGTGACCTGGAGAGTGTGGGAGTGACCTGAAGTGTGTAGGAGTGACCTGAAGTGTGTGGGAGTGACCTGGAGTGTGTAGGAGTTTAAACATGGCGAGGGAGGGACCCGGAAGACAAAGTTACCTAAGTGACATAGAGATAACCAACATGGGATTGAGACTTTGAGATTGTAATCGAGACAATACGCTGGGGGAAAAAGACGAAATGTACGACATCGGAGGTGGAATTCTGAACTGATGTAACGATTTGTTAATAGATAGAAAACCGAGAATTAGCAAACAGTGGGCGATATGGAAGTGGAAGGTGCAACAGGTGGTGTGCCCAAGGGTTCTGGCCTGGAACCTGTCGTTGCCTGTGTTTTACCCCTGTGCTCACACACACACACACACACACACACACACACACACACACACACACACACACACACACACACACACACACACACACACACACACACACACACACACACATAGGAGGTCTTCACCTTGGAGCAAGGAGAAATCCCAGAGATAAGAGAGGGAATAGCTAACCAGGAACCACTGGAAGAGTTTGAGATTACCAGCGGGGAAGTAAGGAAGTGTTTACTAGAATTGGATGTGACAAAGGCTATAGGTCCAGATGGAATCTCCCCTTGGATACTAAAGGAAGGAGCAGAAGAACTGTGCCTCCCGCTCTCCATGGTGTATAACAAATCACTGGCAACAGGGGAACTGCCAGAAATTTGGAAAGCAGCTAACGTAGTCCCGATATACAAGAAAGGGGATAGACAGGAGGCACTGAATTACAGACCAGTGTCCCTAACCTGCATACCATGCAAGCTGATGGAGAAGATTGTGCGAAGAAAGCTAGTGGAACATCTGGAGCGAAAGAACTTTGTAACACAGCATCAACATGGATTCAGGGATGGCAGGTCCTGCCTCACAGGGTTACTTGAATTCTACGACCAGGCAACAAAAATAAGGCAAGAAAGAGAAGGGTGGGCAGACTGCATATTTTTGGATTGTCAGAAAGCCTTTGACACAGTGCCAC